>NC_081207.1:28554533-28662033 GCF_902713425.1 Acipenser ruthenus
GAAACGAGAAAGACACAAAACCACACACAACTGGCTTCCAGCTCTTCCTTCTCTTTTTTTTAATTGCTACATTGGGAACCAACGGGAGAATTATTATTTCAATGTGTCAGAAACATGAAGGCCATCTCTGAATCCTGCAAGACACCAGCTGAGAAGAAACAAATGCTTGCAGTGAATAAAATCCTTCAAGAAAAGAAAACAGGAGCGTCTACGAGAATACCGCAAATGAAAACATTTTGTCTACGCTACTATAGTGAGTGCTAAAATATTGGGTGTCTTTTAAAATCGTGTTGGGAAAATGCTGCACAACGTCTGCAGTAAAAAAAAATCAACTGTGTTTTTGATAAGTGCAGTGGAAAGCCCCACGCCCCCCCCCCCCCCCTTCCAGAAAGCCTTTGTTTTATCTGAATAAATCAGCTTTATGGGTGATACAGGCATCATTGTAAATGAACAGAACAGTGCACAGTATATGAACAAACACTGCTCGGGCCGAATTGTATTTGAGCATTTCAGATTCCTCCTGTACCCCGCTTCTCTTTCTTCAGCTGTTATCTGTTGATCCAAGACAGAGGTCTTATCAACGGTAGTATATTTTCAAAATGCCATACCCTGCAGCAGAAATATAAAGTACTCAGGTTTTACAATATTGTGATGGCAAAATATGCAAACATTAAAAAATTCCATGTAAATCTATACATAGTGTGTCTCAATTCCTTTTATTATAATAATAAGTAGGAGGATAAAAAAAACATTTAAAAAAATGACAGGATGCATCTCACATAACCCAATAAAATTGCTGTATTTATCTGTACAGCACTACAGTGTTTTAATATAGCGTCTTCTTAACTACCAGGCAGGCACATGCGCAGCAACATTTTTCAGTGCAGCTGTGCAGGGTAAACAGCCAGGTCCAAATCTAGAGCAAAGTAAAAATAGGCATTTTCTTTATATTTCCGATCCTCGTTTCTCACATCATGTTTTAGGTAACTTGAATTTCAAAAGATCCTTGTTAACAATAAAGTTGAAATGTACATATGTCTAGCCCAAACCGATGAATGTCAATACTTATGAATATGTACTGTATAGACAGACTTTATACTTGGTTATGTGGTATTGGTATGATTTCCCAGACTGTGATGTATGTCTTTTGTGGACATACATTGAATCTAAAGGAATGAGACACTTAAACATAAATGATCTCAATTTCATCAGAGAGATAAAAAAAAAAAAAAAAGATTTCTCAGAGGAACAGTTTGTGACGTTCTAGGTATTGTTTTACCACCAATTACAGCGCACCTAGACCAAAAACACTGCAGGCTAAAGTATTCTCTCAGATAAAGGCAGGCGGATATATGTTTTTAAAATTTTTAATACAGGTATTAATAGCTTCCTGTCAATCTGAACTGTGCCAATTACATGTTAAAATCAACAGACTCATCTTCCCTAATATACATAAAGAAATACTATAAAGAAATACATTTCCCGCTACAGATTTTAATATTATTCACCCCCCCCAAAAAAAATAACTTTGTCCTAGAAAAGTAGCCAGATAAAAACTGCTGGCCGAGCCAAGATGATACAGTGGTTGTCCATTTAGAAATTTTAAAAGCATCAACAAATACATTATTAGTCATGGAAAAGACTAAAAAAATTGTCGGTATTATGGATCTCATTTAAATATATATTTGACAAATCTGTAAGACAATATTGGCTACATATCCTTCCACTTCCTGTAAAACCTAGCAATTCTGACAGCAGTTCTGGCTCTTGAGTCAGACAGGCCTGTGTTTTTAACATCCAAATGTACATAAATGACCCTTGCACAATTATGGAGGTAATCAACATCTGTTCTTATTAAACTTCATTTACCAGGAAGAGAAGCACGAAGACCACTGACTTTTTAATAGGAGGTCCCAAGAAAACAGCACCCATTAGGACTAGATTTCACTGCAGCATTCATTCAAAACAGCGAGAAAACAAGCACTGTTCACAACACACATCAAAATAAAATGAGATAAAAGGCTTTTGTGAGAATTAAATTATTGTGCTGGTTTATAAAAAAAACTCTATCCTTGGTGCACATATAATTGTATGTGATTTTTATTTATGCAATATAATAGTATGCGTCCCCTAGAAAGACTTACGATCCATAAAGCCAAACACCGAGTGGATGTTTTAAATATGATCTAAAACATCTTTTCGTTTCCAGTAACTGTTAAAACTCCCTAGTTTTTTAGACCGCATCTGTGCTTCCGGTTTAGTCTTCAGTAGCGTTGTGTATTGCTGATCCAATATTTGGATTCTCACACAATCAATTAAACGTGATCCCATCCTCGTGGGCATGAGCATATCTACATTTTGTATTTATTTTATTTTTTGTATAAGGGACACAAGTGTGGAAACTGGATATTGTCACTTTCTTCCGTTCTTTTCAAAGCTCTTATTTAAAAAGGCCAAGGTGTTCTGTAAATGAAAAACGTCTGCTCTAATGCAGATCATCTGTTGCCCCTGATTAAACAGGAAAGCATGTAATTGCAACATTTGTCTTTTTATTCTCTAGGTCCCGGGATTAACCCTTTAACAGACAGAGTGCAACACTTCCTCAGTCTGTCTATGAACCTTTATAACTGCAATGCAGCAGCGATAAGAAGTAATAACTCCCAATATAACTTGGGTTATTAACTGGGTATAGTGCTACATATCTTCCTGCCTAAGGCAGTAGGAAATCCTCCTTATTCACTCCTCCATCTGCTCTGCCGCCAGCACCACCACAGAAAGAAATGCCCTCTAAAAGGTGGGACTTTTGAGACACTCATCTCTGAAAATCATTTTTCCAAAGTGTAATGTTTTAATATTCAGCAACAATTTCTCGTTTTAAAATCAAAACAAAAGCATAAACCAATCCAAATCCTACATTTGTTTTTAGTGCAATTTAAAAAAAAAATAGTGTTTAGAAAGATACAAATTAGCTTAGCTGCAAAACCAATTCAAGATCGTAACCACTCCAAAGAACTCTATTACACTGCTTGACTTTAAGATTCTTTTTTTTTTTTTTTACAGTGTGGAAATGGAACACAGTATTCATCTTATACATTTTAATTAGGTTATATTTGTCATATGCACATTGATAGGAGGTACAGTACAGTATTGATTTAAAAAAGCTGGACATTTTAAAGTTACACAATCACTAAACACAAGGAATGAAATATTACAGGAACTAGCACGTCACCTTCAATAGAATTTATACTTGCAATCAGTGCAATAGGGAAAAAGTACTCAAGTTTTTAAAAGGTGGAGCATTAATACAAGGCATTACTGTAGGTGCACAGGTATCCCTCCTTTTCAAATCACTGTACCACAGAGAGACAACATATTTGGCATTGTCTGCTTGCATAAACACAAAATGAAAACACCACTCTGCATGCAAGTTCAAAAAATAATGCACTTTACCATATCTGTGCAAAAGCAGAAAGTTATCTGCATTGTACCACTGTGAAAAGCAGACGGGCAGTATCACATTTATTAACATACTGCGGGTTTAAGTGTCATGATAAAATGATAACAAAAAAGATTACCGAAGCTGATGCATGCTTATCAAGGGAACAAAAAGACATTCCACTTGGAAAAGAAACGTTGCTGTTTTATCTAACGCTGAACTGTACTTTTACATAAAAAAAGAAAAGGTAAAAACATATTTGTACAAGGACTTACGGGAAATGCTGAGTAACACGAGAGTGAGCAGGACTACTTCTTAAAAAAACACACACGAGTGGAATTTCCCATTCATCGCTTGAAAGAAGACACTGCCCTTTTTAAATATAGAAGTTCCCGACAAAACTGTTTATTGTAAAACTGTCCCTGCCTGATACAGGCCTGTTTAATGCACAGCTCGTACAGATCAAATGCAAAGTTTACAGGACCAAGTTGTCTGTGTCACTGTCAATAACTGCAGCTAGGTAATGTAAGCACTGCAAACTGTACAGTTGCGTGTGGATTTTCATGATGTATCCTGTGGTTGATTACTGGGATATATGGCACGCCCACACACTTCATGCCATTTTTGTAAATTCCTGTAATCTAACTGTATAATACTTCTGGAATTCATAAACAGGGTTGACTCTTCGATATGTCAGCATCGCGCCTTCAAGAGCAAATTCATGAGAAAGTTTGAACAGATTTTAGTGTCCTACAGTGAACTGGTTGTGAATTCCCAATACAACTTCATGAACACATCTTGCAGAGTCACATTATGACAAGTCAGTTTCAAAGGAGGCTGGCATATCCACATTATATATATATATTATTTTAAAGTTGAATAGGATTGTGGGACAGGCTGAAGCCAGACTAAGTCTTTTTTACAGACAAAAAAGGATCTCTATATTTATAATAAAGCTGTTGAAAAACTAGCCCTGCTGACAGAAACCTGCTATTGAAACCATTATCCACATGAAGATTAATAAGCAAAAGGTTTGCTTATTATGTATGTAGTATTTTAGCTCATTAGCACAACCTTTTGAACAAGTTTATTTTCACATTTCATATTTAAAAATCAGTAATGCCCCCACCCCCCATACACAGAATTCCTGTTCCCATGAGTAATACAAATATATACCACCCTCAAACCCTGCAGTGCGCAGTTAGGAACCTTTGAAGCAAGGCCTTGTCATGAGGTTCCTAGAAACATTTGTTTGGAACCGGCATTGTACAGTCACTGTGTTTAAAATTTTCCATAGCTTGAACATGACAGCTAATATTTAATATATCAAGTTCTAAGTATCTGTAGCACAGAATGTGGGTTTGTACTGAAAGCTTTAGGGAACTGTTTTTTGCTCAGGGCATTGCTTTAGGCTAAACCGTTTTAAGTAAGGTAAAGCAGAAGGCTGTAAGATGCTCTACTCATTCGCACAACAGTATTTTATAGAACAAAAAAAAAAAATGTTTTGACTGCATTCTGCAGCTGCGGTAGCTCAATGTCCTGCATGTGAAACACAATTTGTGATACTCCTTGCTTAGTTGAGACTGATTAACTAATAGACAGTCTTGAGTGCTTTAATACATATATGGCCATATTCAAAAGCAGTCACACTTGCACTAAAAGCAAAAATCCTAATGCTACAGAACTAGCATGAAACAACTACTCTCTTCACATTTAATTGAAGATTTTAACATCACGGTTTTGTTTTCTATTTAGAAAACAACTCTTCATTTGTGGATCTGTGATCCACGTATGTGACACGAATTTCATCATGGGTTCAAAATGGAAAGGAAAAACAACAAATCAAATGAACTTTTAAAACTGAACAGCGAGATTAATGAATTCCTTTTGTAAAAGAGTTGATAGAATTCATTTCACAATGTAATCAATAGCGTTTTTTTTTATTATTTATTTTTTTTATAATTCACTTAACATAACACAGCTTGCCTGTTGATAAAGCCTGCACTAATTTGACAAGGATTTTCAGTTTCGGGGTGTAATCGCACTGCAGACATCATACTGCCCTAACCCTGCGTTGCAGGTGCTCCAATCTGTCATTTTAGTTTTTCTTCAAAATCACACATGTTAGTTCGCTCACAAACGCATGCTTATTACTTGGGTATAGCCTGAGCGGACTGTATTGTACAATTACATCGTGTAACATACTTAACACCCTAAGACTGGGGCAGTGCCAAAGCAAAAACAGCTTTGCTGAGAGCTAGCAACTAAGATCAAGACAATTACTTGTGAGATTGTTTCCATACTCTGATGATCATTTTGAAACTCCAAGTGACCGATACTGAAACCACAGAATGTTAATGCAGTAAACAGTAGGGTTTCCTTAAATTGAGGTTTATGACAATTGATATGGGAAATAGGTTTGTGCAATTACTGAATCATTGCTGATCAACATAAACAATGTTTCATGTCTGTTCCGCTTACTCACCAAACATTTTTTTATCTCAGTCAGTTGAATGAAATGAAACAATTCCTGTTGACTATATATAAATATTTATTAAAACCTAGTGGCGAATAGTGTCACATGACCAAAAAAAGTCCACAAACCAGCCAATAGTCACTCTATCAGTCTAATCAAAGAATTGTTGCCCGCTGACATCACTCGTCAAGTGATTCATAAAACGTCAGTTATTTTCTTTACAAATGTATAAAATCCCTGTAGTAATTTTGAATTCTTGTAGCTCTGTTGCTTTCATTCTTTCGGTTATTCGTGACATTACTTTTTAAAGAACTGCGTTGTGTTTTTGCAACACCAGTACTTTTTGTGCCTCAAGATTAACTGTTTGTTATTGTGAACGAAGGCCCTCTGATATACTCAAGTGGCATGTTGCATATTGATTTCAGTGACTACATACCTTAATTAGAAATAATGAAAGCGCAAATCTTCTCATCAATAAAGGTGCAGCAATGGAGGCTGAAATTTCCACCCTGCCTGAAACAGTCCTGGGTTCGATTTTTGAGGGTGTGTTTAGCTCCACTGGTTTGGATTTTTACCTGTATATTGTTGGGGGTCAACACAGCCTTTGGTATAATAAGTGCTGTTTTTGAGCATTGCTACAAAACGTGGGTTTGACTTTAAACTGAAATGACAACAATACATAGACAGCAGAAGGAAGAGAGAGAAAGTAAGGCTACAACCTGCACAATGGTGAAAAAGTGGAACAAAAAGTATAATACATGCACCTACAAACACATACATTTTAAAAGCACAGTTGTGAAGCCCTCTGTCAAGCACAAACAATAAATACAACTTCTGCTTACAGACTTTTCTCCCTTCTGGCTTCACTCATGAAACTCTCTTTATTTCTTTTTGAATTCATTAAAAACTCTGCACCACCACACAGTGCTGTTTCTATCAGCCCTCAGCTGCTTAAGTGTCAATAAAAGACCAGGCTGTTTTTTTTTTAAAAAAAAATTATTTTTTTAAGGCAACCCAGAGCAAGTACTTGCAAGGGTCATATCTTTTTAATTATCTTTTCTCTCTTTGATTAATTATTCCGTCTGACAATAGCATGTTTCTAATGCTATTCACCTGCCTTTGATGATTGACAGCTTTTCTGTCTGATTCAAAGCAAACAGCTGCTGCCATGATTGCCTAGCAACCAGGAGGTGATGGATGAGTCCTAAAGATGGATGGCTACAATAAATCATGTCTCCTGCTATAAAACTGAAAAAAGGGGAGAAGAATAAAAGCACACAAAAACAAAACATGCTTTTTTTCTTTCCATTACCTAAAGCTTCATTCCCCAAATCACCTGGAAAGGATGTTATTTTGGTGGGGGTTGGATAAGAACAAAGATTTTCATAATGCAAACGATTGCCGTGCTGTTACTATACTTCACAGTGACAAGGTGCACCTTGCAAAACTAGCTTTTGAGATGGACTTTTTTTTTTTTTATTAGTAATAATTCAGCAATGGCTTAAGTATTTACAACAATGTGATCTGAGCTTCAGTTAAAGAACTCCTAGAAGAGCCCCCTAGCTGTGAAGAGACGTTACTTCTACTCCTAGTTCTTCAATTTTGGACGGGGAACTATGTAAAATAAATTAAAATACTGTACACCTTCTAATTTCATTAAATGAATGTCTCTTTGGATATCTTCTAGCTCTGACACTTTGACTCGAGGTGTGTTGCTGGACTGAAACAAACTTTGTAGTAGAAATGGGAATTGACGAGAACAAGTAAAAAAACAAGGTTCTGAAAAGTGAGATAAATGATATACTAATAAGGTGTATAAATTTGAGTAATAGCTGTGTTTCAGTTATCTGTAAGATATTTCTGACATACGCTTTACCAGAAAATAATGTGTCTGGGTATTTGAGTATGTAGGTCTATTCAAAGCAATAAATGACCATTCATAAATTACCTTTCAGGTCCATATCAAATTTTAACAAGCAGGATAATGTTTCTGCTGACTATTATTTTATATTAGTACATGCACCAGGATACAAGGCCAGGTTCCGCAACAAATACCAAATGACAATACTGCTGCAGGACTGCATTTCACGCACCTGCATGGGCATGCTATTCACACACCAGTTTTCATTTCTGAATAAGCAATACACAGCATTATCATAGTACAAATGCATTTAGCAAAAACGTTAGTATGATGATACAGTACGCTATTAGACGACAAAAATGGTCAAGATGAAAGCCAGTCAAAGTTTTTTGCTTTCTCCATGGAAATATTACTTATGAGATGAATGGTTTAATTACAATTTGAAGCAGGTTATTTAATATATGTGTTTTTCTCTACACTCAAATACTACTAAACATCGCCGACAAAGTTTACAAAAGATAACAATTGCTCTCAAAACAATTAACTCTCTCTCTTTTAAAATGTGAGAGGTTTTTGAGATGTACTGAAAAAGCAAGAGCAAGCTTAGTTCTAAAAAGTGTAAAAACACAGTTTGTTTAAATAATTAATTTTTTTTACACTGTGAATTCCTCAGACAGCTGAAAGGGTAAGTGTGGAAGTCACTATGGGAGGAAAAAACTTAAAATCCACACACACACACATTCTACATGCTTTTAAACAACTCACATTATGCTGGTAATGTTCTTTTGATTTGATCATAATTAGGAAAATTGCCCTTTCTAAACACCCCCCCCCCCTCCCCTTTTTCTTTTACAAAAAATGGCAGTGCAGCCCCATAATGACCGGCTGGTATCTGGTAACAAACAACTAGAAAGCAAAGCCATCCATCAAACAGTGCACATCTAGGCCTTCCATTCCGTCCCAGCTCCTCCAACCCTCAAGTTACAGCTTTACATGGCAAGTCTAAATAATATTCAAAATGATAAATGGCACCATAAGCCTGATATCCATCATCAATCTTTTTTTAAGAAACATCCATCTTCAATAATGCACGTTTGAATCATGTGAGACCAAGAGGACCCAGATTCATTTACACAACCCCCAGCAAGCTGCTGTGCTTTTGAATGATACCTGTCAGCTTACCACTCCCCCCACCCCCCACCTCCCTTTCCATACACGCACCTTTACACGTAAGGGTTTGGGAATGTGGGGGTTTGCAAACGGTTGGGGAATGTTTTCAGTTCACGACCCATTCTCGCCCCCTCCTAAACCCCCCACCACTTTAACAATCCCCCAATCAGCTGCAGCGTTTCACCGACTCCTCACTACAGCCCTCGTACAAAACTCTCTGCTCCCCTCCCTCCCGCCCTCCCTCTGGTGTCTGGCAGGGCCCATTTGATAAATGACACATGTCATTCTGTCAGGAGGGAAGGGTGGGTCAATGATATATGACTCTGCTGAAAAGGAAATCGACTGTTTGGCATGGTGCAGCTATTCTCCACCAGGATTTGGTTTCAGGATTTCAGGAACGAAATCTACGATGTTTGGAGTGCACAGTCGGGACAGGCTTGACGTGCGACCCAGGAGCTGTTTTTTTTTTTTCCTTCCTTCTCTCTTTCTCTGCCCTTCAGATAAAAAAAAAAAGTAGCCTGCCACACAGTACAGGAGTCACAACAGAAATGAAATCTATCAAAGTCTACTGTAATTACAATCAGGGTAGTATTTCAATGTAATAAAAGCCATTTCAAATTTTATTTTAGGTAGCCTGAACTTCATATACACACCAAAATGTGCACGTTTTAGAGAACCACGACCCAGAGCTTGACATCTGCAGAGTACATATAAAGAAAAAAATGTGTCAGACAGGCGTGATCTCTATCCCCCCCACCCCCCCACCCCCAATTTTCATTAGCTCACTGGCAGGGTGGCACTTCTGAACCTCATTACAGCTTGAGGATTTATGAAGCTGAACCCAATGGCAAAGAAAAGGCATCTGTCAATAATTGCAGGGAGCTGCACTCACATCTCAAGAAGCTTTGAAATCTCATTAGGTATGCAGTTATCAGCATAAAGATCAAAAACATTACTCAACTCCGACAGAATCTTACGGAGGAACATTAATTAGCAACAGGCCTGCAGTACAAAAACAGACTTCCTCTCACACCTGCATGGCCCACGAAAAAAAATAAATAAACAGTAGCAACACCCAAAATACTCTCCCAACACCCCTCCTCCCAGCTTCCCCTCTTCCCTCCGCTTTCGAAACGATAAAAATTAAATAATTCCCAGCATCTGAGACTGATCAAGTACATGAAATGCAAAAAAAAAAAAAAAAAAAATTCAGTTGAGACAGTCTTGGCGGTGAAGAGAGAAAAGGAAGAGGCTGTCAAAGTTGAGAAGGATGTCAGCACTGGCCCTGATTACGGGGGCCTATACTGTTCCCAGACCTTTCATCATTACTGCCATCAAAAACAGACTCCCTGTCACAGATGGATGACTGATGGCTGCCAGTCTCACACAGCCTTGCCAAGCCTCAGGGGGGGGCCTTGCTGTGATCTGGCCTGGCAGCAACAGGGCTGACCTTACAGGAAGAGAAACGCAGGCACAGAGCCAACCCAAGAAATACTCCGAACACAGCCACCCTCTCCTTATACACAGACGCACACACACACACACCTCCATGCCCCCAACAACTATTCAACAACATAACAAAGGTTCTGCAGGCAATGCTACACTAGAACTGTGTACAACATTTTGTGCAATTGACTTTTTTTCCCCCAACATAAGTAACATCACTTTTCCCCTAGCTAATTCTTTAATAGAAGAGATGTAGAGTAAAAGTCATGTCACTGAGGAATTGTATCTACTTAATTTAAATTCATTTGATGAAGATTCTGTGGGATTATGTTTGGCCCAGATAAAGAAGGAGCGGATGTGTCCAACAAAAATACAAAGAACTGCAGTCATCTTCATCGCCCTGTCGTTGATGGAATATATTCCTTGTTTTTTTTAGACCTATCCGGGGTAAAGCTGATTTGAAATAAGTTTCGCTTAGGGAAAATAATTGATCGTCATTGATTATCACCCCCAATAAACACCAAAGCGCCCCCCGAGACAGCGAATTATGGCAATGTGGAATCTGATCACTTCTTTTCAAAGTAGAAGCATACAGAACTATATAAACTTCTACACGTTACGGTATGCAAGCTTTTAGAAAGCGTACTTTTTTTTTTTTTTTTTAAATGCTATCTTCCTTGTGGAACAGCCAAAACATGATTTTAAATTTTAATGTTGTCGGAGGAATGTGGAATCCTAGACCCTTATAGGCCGATAATTTGTGAATACAAATCAAATGAGGCTTTTGACTGCAAGAACAGGTCCATTCCTTGAGGGGGGTGGGGGGTTATCAGTAAACCTCCAACAACCTCACTCCATAAAAAACTAATTAAGTCAACTCTGATGCCCTTTTCATTGGTGAACCTACCAGACATTCCTAACTGATAACATCTGCCCTGACAATATACATAAACGCAGATAAAAAGGGGATTTTTGTTATTTAAAATGAGCTTCTCATCTGCTTTGCACAGTAAACAATGTAGCAGTATATGGGTTGGACAGATGGCTCTGCCAGCCAGTGCAATGTATGAACTTGACACCAATGGGCTGCTAATTACTGAACCCTTGGGATTTCCGATTATTCTGATAAACCCTAACACTATCTAAAATATTGGTATTTGGGGCGACTTTTGACTTGTTTGGATAAACATGATTTTGAAGCAAGTACAAAGTTAGGGCCCTAATACTGAAAATAGCAGACCAAGCAGATTTTTTAAAAAGCTGATCTCCATTCTGGATCAGAGAAAAGAATGCAATGAATTACCTGTATGCTCAGATTACAAACCCAATAAACTGATCCACTTCTATTTTCCTTTGTACATATTCTGCATTTATTTACTTACTGATATGTATCTGTTTTTGTGTTTATTTAGTGCCACTTTATACCTAGAAATGATTTACAAAACAACATTTCTCAAGCATGTTATTTCAATATTCGCAACTGAAACCTTTAAGCTGACTCTTGAATGGAAAGTCCAGTGGATATTGCAGCCTGAATCTCATCCTGGCTTCGCTGAATTCCTCATAACACTTCGGCAGTCACAATTCATTGTAATCGCTTTACAAAACAATCTTTAGGAAAGAAAAAGGACAAAAAGGAGGGAGGATGCAGACTTGTGAGCCAATTTAAAAAATAACTGCTGATGCATCAGTTATTGACTCTTTCACTCCTGCTCATGATAGCGCTCAAGGAATAACTGAGAACAAAATGACAGCATCAACCGCATGCAATAAACTGCAGCCCTGGAGAGCAGCAAGGCCCTAATTGACAGCTGCCAAGCTAATGGAAGAAATCACAGCAGATTCTGGAAAATTCTGTTTATCAACTGGAGATTCTCAAGAAACTTTCTCTGCTTTCTCTCCATTCTGCTCTTTTTTTCTTGTTTTTCCCTCTTAACCCCCTTTATTGTTGTTCACTTCTTGAGCAAAAAAAGGCAGAGGACAGCCATAACTAATCATCCTGTCAGCTGGCTGCTAGGGAGAATCTCAGTCCAAGAGAGTAATGTGTGGCAGGTTTGTAGGAAAGTAATCCTGCAAGGGCTCCATGCAAGTACCTCTGTAGGTAGATCTGCTCAAGGAAGATTGGTTACAGCTCGGAGCTGCCAGTGTCTTTTTACACAGTTGTTCAAAATTGTAGCCATCCAAGCAAGAAGGGCAAAAAGAATTGGATTTTTTGCAAATACACGTGGTATTTTGGGGGGAGAATACGTTTTCTTAAATCACTTTTTTTTTTTTTTTTAATTATTATTTATTTTAGACTTCTTGAAAATATTTGCATTCTTTAAAGGGAACACTATGCACAGTCTTTATATATCATACTGACTATCAACATTAGCATCTACAGTATCATGTACTCCATGCATGCAGTGTGTTTAGGCTTCCTTTACTGTTTAAAGCTGCTGGGTGACAGCTGTATTTACAGTACTACATTATTCTGACAATAAAGAAAAAATAAACTGCTGACGTCCTGATATGTTTCTGCAGATATTCAGTCTATATTCAGGGTCTTCTGGTTTTTATTCCACCCGAGTTCTCAATTACTTAATTGAACCAATTATTTTCCTAATTGAAACAATTGTTTTCTTCATTGGTCAACACTAACATGTTTCCTAGGTCTTTGGCCATTGATGATTCAAAAAGAGACTCAGAAAACCTGTATGCTGGTCCAGCACCAGGATTGGCCACCCCTGGTCTATAGCTTTGCTCTTGCATGCTTTAAAGTCAACAAACCAGGCATTTGTTTTTCTATATGATTGACTCTTGAATGGAGTGTGCGTTCACAGCTCAGCTACACAGAAAGAATGTGTGCACCTGCCTGCTGTGCCTACAGGTTTCTGCACTGCTAAGAGTTCTTTGTTGTTATTCTACTCCAGACCATTAAAAGCACCCTAATTCCTATGACATGATTATCCAGGTACCAAAGCCCATTTGTCACCTGCAGCAGAAAATTGAGTTAATGCACAACTAAAGGCAAGCAGGACTGTGTAATATCAACTTGATTACATCAAACTAGCTGCAAACCTAATTCTGCAGGATGACAGTGTGCGGAGCTTGTCATCTCCAATCATGAAAGCTGTCAGGAATCCATCAGGTTTACAGCTAATTAGATGAACACTAATGAAGCTGGCAAAACAACTTTTCTTTTTATATGGCTGAGCAGACATATCAGTTTGGGGAGGAAAAAAAAAAAAAGAACTAAATTCTCACGAATTCTCAAGGTTGCTGGGGACCGCATTTCCCAAAGTTCCTAATCAAGGCCCATCGTCTGACATCTTTTCTTGCTCTTTCCATCACTACAAAGCAATCAATTTGTCATCACTCTTTGTATGGCACAAAGCAGTCGTGAACCTTATAACTTGCAGCTGTGAGGGCCAGCAGAAGGGGAAAAAATTACAGGAAGTTGCTGTGCCTTAACATAAAAAAAAAACCTCAAAGCTCACTTATTTGTCTTCATCCGCCCATCAACAGCATAAATGCTTTATTTTTTGCACTCCTCTTAAATAAGTAGCCCTTCAGTCATTCTTCACCCCCACCCCCCCCCCCCCCCCATATCCATTAGGCAAAAGCATTTTGATAAAGTAAAGCCTGAGAGTATGGGAAAGAATGAAAGCACTCACTCTCTCACTCTGCCAACTTCTGATTGACCATTAAGCTATTGATGAATGTGCCTGTCAGGAGAGAGACAATTAAATCAAATATGAAAGTCATTTTGATGGGTCATTTTGACGGAGCAAACCATTCTTCCATCTCCTATTAGTCTTACAGTTAGGTTTTTCTTATGAGCATGGTTATTAAAATAAAATAAAATAAAATAAAATAACTATCAAGGATCTATTCATTAGAAAAGGTTTTAATTTTTTTTTTAGAAATCTCTACAGTGAACAGCGCTTTGGCGTCACCACAACCCCACCCCCCCCGGTCGTAAATCTTTCCATTGGACATTGCTAGTGCCTGAGATTTCACCAATTCGGCACACACTTGAATGTTGTTCGTACACTTAAATACACAACTCAGTATGTAATATGCTAAATATTTTCCCACATTTTATAAAAATGGTCCTTTTTATATATATAAAAACAAAACCATTTTTATATTATAAGTCACCCTGGGTAAGGGCATCTGCTAAGAAATAAATAATAATAATAATAATAATAATAATAATAATAATAATAATAATAATAATAATAATAATAAGTAAAATAACATTGCTGATAAAAAAAAAAAGCTAAATAATTTATTTTTAAAGCATCTTATTCTTTTGGTTCCAGATTATTGTGTGTGTATATATATATATATATATTTTTTTTTTTTTTTAACATGTCACTACTAAAGTATATTTGTTTTTAATGCCCACGGGTCATCAATCACATTTTCATATCCTGTTTATTTAATATAAACTAAAGCTCGCCTCACCAGACAAAAAAACTGGCCTACAACTCTTCAGCAACTATCCTGCCTCACTCAAAAAAAAAAAGACTACTCCCGCTTCTGCTTCTTGTCTTACAGTTCAACATCATTTACTGTACAGCAGACTAGCAAGTAGTCTTCAATGCACGCTCCACATTAAAAAACTAAACAAAAACACGCCTGGCCATAGTGTTGCTATAAATGGTGGTTCCCCTAGTAGTTGGTAATATGCTAATGAATATTCTGTAAATTAATATACACAATTAACCATGCTTCTGTCATTTTGTTCTATGAAGAGCATTGTAGCTTAGTATTCTTACAGTACAGTACTGGCAAAATACTAACTAGTAAGGTAACTAGTATTGTGCCAACACTATAGTGTCTTGGATGTGTCTATCCACTGATTTTTTATTTATTTATTTATTCTTTAGTTGGCCAAAAGCACATAACTTCAAAAGGAAAAGGAAAATAATACAAAAAGGATACCATTAAAGCTGTTTTAATGGGTAGTTGTCAGAGCAGACGTGACGTCATGGGGCCAGCGTTGCCATGGGGAGTGATTTATTGATGTTTATCGGGAATGAATAGATCAAAGGCAAGCCAGATGACAGGCAATCAATCAGCCATCAAATCAAGGATGGCAATTGTCCATAAAACCCTCGTCTAATCCACATTATCTACTGTGAAATAATATGTAGGTCTTTCCAGAAAAAAAAAAAAAGAAATCAGCCCAGAAAGACGACAAAAGTTGGCGTTTTGTGAACAAAATATACTTGCACAAAGCCCCCAAAGTAGAAAAACAGCAGCGACGGCGAACATCAAAGGGTATCATGATAGTCAGCTGACACCAGAGCCCTTTTTCTCGATTTCTATATGGATCACTAATTCACCAAGTCAATAACACGCAACCAGGCGACAGTTGACAAGGTGAGGAATTACAGGAAAACATTTCAAACTTGAAGTTCACTTCAACTTAAAATTAACTGTTTTTTTTTTGTTTGTTTTTTTGCCCTCGGTTTAATCCATACCATCCATTATTAGTAATAGTCGTAGTAATATTATTAGTATTTATTGTTTCTCACAGCAAATATATTTAGTTAATTAACAAGGAAAATGGAAAAAATGTGGGTCCCAACCTTCACGTAACTGTCCTGTCGTCCTGCTAGCTCAAACTTTTATTAAGTGCATACAGTGCTTTTCAATGTGTGCTAACATAATAGCATAACGACAATGCAGTGTAATTCTTACTGCTATCGAATATATATAAAAGATCAAAAATATGTCCCCGTACCTGCTGCGCGCCTTGGCGCTTGCTGTTTCCTCCGCGGCATGGTTTTTTGACGAGTTATTTTAGCCCAAGAGATCCAAAGCTGGTCCACTGTTTGATTGCAGTGCTTTCAACATACACGATACCGGAGGCGCTTTCAGAAGGGTGACATAGATCGGCAGTTTTCAAACAAAAAGTCAGACACTGAAGAAAAAGGCAGATCTGAAGAAAAAATGCTCGCTTTCCCCCCGGCTCGGATATCACAGTGTCGACGAGTACAGTGGGGAAAAAAATAGCTTCTGCCTTAGTGCGCTCCTCACTCAGCGTTGAAAGCTGCAACAGGCAAGCTAAAGGAAAACGAGATGATCGCGTCACTCAAAGTCTGCAAACAGGGGCAAACATCTAGCACTGTCATATTAACTCCTTGCACCTCGCACTGGTATCATGTCATGTGTGCAGCATACATCTCCTTACCTCAGGCTACCACAGCCATGGATTAATTCGAGCTGTGCTTGACTTTCAGTGTTAAATCTTAAAGTCTATTTGCACATTAAAAACGGAAAATACTGGCAATATCAAGTATAAATTTAACACATAAAAAGTACAACTGTTTGCTTGATTTGATTTTTATTAATTCAATTGCAATTAAATATATGATACGATAAAAGCTTTATTTTATCATCGCAAATAAATAGTCTAAAATATAGTTCACGAACTGCGATTAACAGTATTGAGATTATACAACTGTAGAATTTTCAGTAATTATTTACAGTCTATGCTACACTGTAGTCTGTAAAACTAGGAGTTTTTGTTCTAATTAAGTTCCACTTATGAAGTGTAAAGCAGAGCTAATTAAATTTTTACAAGATAATAGAAATACTTACTTATTCAGATGTTAAACCAGGTTACCCATCTGTCCCCAAGTAAATACGTAAAATAAAAAAGGCAGTCTGATGTTTTGTGTCATACGTTGCTGATGCCCCTGGAAAATCCAAGTGATTTGCAGCCCCCTTTCTGCTGGACTCGAATATCTTTATCTATATCGCAAGATGCAAGCCAAATATTAGTAGAATGGACAGAACTGCCTTTGACAGACTGGCTCACAGGGTTATTTTGCCCAGGCAAGTGCATATACAAAATCCTTTTGAGAGCGATCTGAATCGATGAGATACGTGTTTGATTAGGTGTCCCTTGTTGTAATAATGTACATCAGAAGGAGGGGTATACTCTTAAATGTGCTTCAACTGCTTTATGAACATGGATCAGCAGCTATTGCCAAACACTTTCTTGGCTGCTAATACTGGCACTTTTTTTCCGTTCTTTGTGTGGCTGAAAGTAGATATTTAAAGACAGCACCAGCAAATCAGAGACGACTTCCTCACACCCAGATGCCGTTTTCGCTTAAAAGAAAGCCAGCCACAAAATCAGTAGCAAACAATTTGCATTCTTTTTTTCTGAGTTCAGAAGGAAAAACGACGCTCTCACTTTTACGGTAAGATCAACATTCTCCAAATCCCCCCATCCTTCAAGATATAGGATAATTCCAAATAATGTGCAGATGCAACGTCTTTACATCTTATAGATGCTTTGAGGTTTGTTTTTTTTTTTAACTTGTTTTTTTTTCTCTTCAAGTTACAGGAAAAAAATACTTTTTAAAAGAAAAGGGTGGATAAGTTGTCCGTATTTTTCAGCTCGTCTTAGGATAAAAAAAAAAAAAACCGCAACCGTCCATTCCCTGGAGGGGGGTCTGCTGTCTGCTGGGGAAATGACGAATAATTTCTTGCAAACAAGAAAATGGTGAGTTGTCAAATTCTGCTTCTGCTGCCAAATGCGTTCAATTCCATGCCATTGACATCTCGCTGGTCTCTTCTCTTTTCATACGTGTACTAGTAGTACACAGCCATCTGATCACAGAGGAAACGATCAAAGCTGGTTAGGAGCCTTTTTTACGAAAAGAACTGAATATCCTATTCTTGTGCCACTGCCAGCCAGGCGTGTGCAAGGAAGAGAAAGAACTGACTTTCACTGATTCGGGATGTTTTTAGCCCAATCTCTCTCCGTGTGGTGCTATAGCATTGCATGCCGTTAGATCCGCCCAAACATCTGTCCGTCTAACCATTGGCGCATCCATCAGTGTCACACTGCCTGCACGTTGCAACCACAATACCTCAGACATAACAGAGACTGCGAGGTTCAATACAAATCGCTAGAATGCTGTACAACTTTGCATCAGGCACAGCATTGACTGAATCTGTGCATCTAAAAATACATCGGATTTTAATTTTAGCCACTGAAATTAACCTGCATCAACAGACATAGATAGCAATGGAGACTAAATGCAAACATTTAAGTCACAACTTGAACATTTGAATGAATGAACACCACGCCACACGTAAGCAAAGTACTCTAAACCTTGAGGAATCACCTAAACACAGTTATGAGGCACTTTGGTACACATAAAGTCAAATAAACATTTAAACACACCATCGCGCGCGCGCGCGCACTCGAACACACACACACACACACACACACACACACACACACACACACACACACACACACACACACACACACAATGTGAAATGGCATATCTTATCCTGTAAAAAAAAGGTTTTCTTTACGCTATTTAAAAGAAGAAAAAAAAATTCTTTGGCAATGCAGTATTATCTTACACGCTACACTACACACTAATTATAGATTAAACGCGGTTCAGTAAATAGCCATTCAGAGTACCAGAATGTATGTAACATACTGAGCTGTCCTCTCTAGCAACATTAGAACATTGGCCAGCAGCACCTCACCGTCTAGGATACGCCGGTAGCCATACATCTCAGCAATGTAAGTTTCTGTGTTGCTTTGTTGAACATTTTTTTGTAGAAACTGCGAATTAATTTCTACTGTCATAAACTGCTAAACAACAGTAGTGCCATGACACATTATGCATGCATTGCATTTGTTAAAGCTGTACATTATCTCCAGGTTTACAGTATCTTAACAACATGCAATTGCAATTCAGGTTAAACCATTAGATAAATGACTGCATTGTCTTTTTTTTAAAGTAAACTTATGGTCACATGTGTTTAAATCCTATCCAACACACGTTTATAAACCCACTGTTGAATATGTATTTCATTATCTGTTTCACATTTATTTGACTACATCACAGTACATAACAAGGGAAAAAAAACAAAACCAAACCTTTTTTTTTCCAATTTAATTTAATTTACCAAATAGTTGCACGTCAGACTGCATTTGATGCTATGGGTGTGTTTAACATAATATAGGCACACATATGCGTTTTGTCATACACATAACATTGTATTTCAATCCTTTGCATTGTTGTGTAATTTCAGATGTTTAATACTGAAGTTAAAGAGGGAATGCATTTTAATAAATGTAATTAAATACATTGTTTTGTTTTAATTCAATGTAGGTTTTATATAGCAAGCTTATTATGTTGTTTCTTTTGCAATATGAGACCAAAATGGTCAAGATGGCCAAATACCTTATTTGACTAATTTGTTTCAGATGTGGTAATTCATTTGAATTTGATGCAAATAAATGACCTAAAAAAAGTGAACAGTTTTACAACGTGACAAAGGGTACGTTGAAATCGTAAAAAATAACTTTCCCAGTGGCGTTTGTGGAGTAGTGTTCCGAAACATGCGTGACTCGTTTACCTTTATCGTTTTAATTGTGTTTCATCATTTGTTGCACTTCTGCATAAATGTATTGACATAGTTCTGATTCAGATAATATTGTAATGTTTTATCATACAGTTTCTGTAAAACACATTTAAAAAAAATCATCCCTTTACAGCATGTTATAGAACCATAGCCAGCTGCATGTTTCTTAAATTAAGTAAAACGTTTTCTTTTAAAATTCCTTTTTTTAAAGAAGATAACTTCTTTCAATCAGCTATTGCATTGCACAGCGTATAGCTGCAAAGATCACTACAGTCCGTCCTATCATTTTCTTACCGTACAGTGAGTAAATCGATACCCCACTCACTATACCAGCTACACATCAAGTAAATCATAAACATACATATAATGAGACTATCAATAAAAAGTCACCAACAGTAAACCACTCTCACTCTTTATTGCGTGTAAGCAGTTTAAATATACAGGTTTAAATATACAGAGTCTAATTTAAGATATATATATTTAAAAATGATTATTAAATGTATTTTTAAAAAATCTAGTTTTTTGTTGTTGTTTTGATTTTCTTGTATTTTCCTTTTTTTTAATTATGATGTTCTTGTGTTATTTTAAATCCAGGTTTGTTTCACGTAGGTAATTTGACTTTAAATATGATTAGAATGTACTTGTATACATGAAATGAACGCTATCTTCAAGACCTTAAAAAAAAAAGCCACAGAACAATATACCACAGGCACAGCATAGTTACTCGCTTGTTTGTGTTAGCATGTTTGAATTACCGATTGAGTAAACCCAGGATGCATTTAACTATACTAATTTATATGATATGTTATCTTGCTCAAATGATTTCCCATTTACTAAGAACTTTGAATGCCGATTTGCAAAACTCCAACTCAATGTAACACACATAAACACATGTTTCTGTACCTTTTCAGAAAGCCAGCCTGTTTTGAAACATATACAACTTTATTTTTGTTTAATTTTGCATTTTAACTTTTCTTACACTGTGTGTTAACTATAAGGCACTTATGCTGTAAATCGCGTTTTATGTGATGGTATTACCTTTAAGGGGTACTCAACATTTAAGAAAATGACGATTCAAATATTTACAGTTCCATTGAGCTTTGTGCCCAATAATCATGCAAACACTGCATGCAAACTACATGTATGCACAGCAATATGCATGTTTAGTGGTTGTATGTGATTACCTTACTGCAAAAAGGTATCATGTTTTAGAAGAAAATAGGTTATAATATATGACAATTTCGCCCATTTGTCTTCTGCAAAATAACGATAACAAATATCACTAAAATTACTAACACTTATAAAAATAGTAATGATAAAACTAAACAATAAGAAATCAACCCGTGTAATACTATGTATTTAAACAAAAATAAAACTTTTGATTAAGATATAGTGAGAAATGAGTGGTTTTATGCTTAAAGTTTCTATGCGTTGAATTTTAACATGAGCCAGTTATCAAATTATTATCAAAACCAATTATTTACACTCTGCTGTGACCGATAACAACAGTACTCTTTGAGGTAACCGACATTGTATAAACAAGTAATGTTTGAGCTCTTTGTAAAATAGACATTGCAACTTATGTTTCTACTGCAAGCGTTTAATTAAGCAGGTTAAAATCATTATTGCGTGGACATTATTGTGAGCAAACGATCTTAAAATTATACATTCACTACCACGCCTTAATTGTAACCCATGGTCATCTATCCATAACCTGCGATTAGGCAATCTGAACGGCATTCCTTCTCCCCCTAATTAAATCCAATTAACGTCTTGCATATGTGTTCCACACCGGCCAGTCCATGCAGGGCTGTGAATAATATAATCGATTGTAATTACAGGTACAAATTAGATACTTGAAGAGGCGTTTTGTTTTAGCGAGTAAAACCGAGATACTTCGTCATTTCAAACGAAATTATTGAAGTGTCATTTTATTTTAGAAAGAGGAGATCAAAAATTAAAATGCACTTTATCGCAGTTTACTATCAATTAACTATCCAAATGACATTTTAAAAACATGGTTTATTATAAGAAAATAATCACAGTGAATTAGCTAATGAATAATGAAGTCGTAAAGACATGCGTATTTGAAGCTCACCTTCTTGTCAATTACATACATCCAAAATCAACGGCTGCAAATCAATGACTTCACCAAAGAAGCCGTTTACAATTTTGAACTGTGAAATTGATTAGGAAGGATCATGCTGCTTTAAGGCAGTATTTACCATTTTTGTTTTAGCCTGCTACCAATTCTAAAATGTCACCAACTTCGATGTACTGCTGCGTTTCACTGCAGATGTACCGATGACACTTGTATACCGTCAATGCTGTTAAATTAAGCGAAGTTTCATTTAACTACACGATTGCAACAGGTCTTTGCTTTAAAATATACTTCATTGACATACAAATTGGAACTATTTTATTAGTCTTAACTGACATTGCCCTTCATCACTTTCATTCCAATATTTTGTGCAATTCAAAGGTTTTATTTTAGCATTCGTCACCAATAGCTTATACGCTAGTAATATCTACATTTATATAAACTTTTATATGATGTTAGTTGAATGCAACAATTATTTTACAAGCCTCGCACAGACACGAAAGTAATACTTCAAATGCAGTTTTATAAAGTTGTAACTGTATGCGTTTCTGAAAGCAACAGTACAAGGGGGAAGTATATACTGGAACTGGTTCCACAACGACAATGTAGGCATATATGTATTGCATAATTGACGTGCAGGCAGGTACTCCACAGTCCAGTTTTCACTTAGTAAAGCCTGGGCAGTTAAAATGGATTCCATGTACAAAAATTGTAAACCACGATTTAAAACAATGATAAAGTCTTGATAATGATGATGATGATGATTGCACTAACAGATATTGGAATAACTGGACAGTATATTAAGTATCACTAGTCGAGTGTAATTGTGTGTGTCATTATATATATATATATATATATATATATATATATATATATATATATATATATATATATATATATATAGATAGATAGATAGATAGATAGATAGATAGATAGATAGATAGATAGATATAACTTAATACACAGTACTCTACTCATTAAACTGTCCCAAGGCACTCATTTTTAAGATGCTGTACATTTTGTCAGAGGGCCCTTGTTTCATGCACTTGATTCAGATGCTGTAACGGGGATGACTTTGCTAAATTACTCTATTGCCAAAAGAAAAATATTATAAATGTTCCTGTCTAACCCCACCCATCAGAATAATTTTTACAACGTTAGAGAATATACGTTTTCCCCAGAGTCCGTATAGGACGCAGTATTTTACATTCTAAATTAATCATATTTCTTGTATCCAATAAAATATTAACACATGGTAATTACTATACCTACAGTACCAACTTATGTTGCAAAGTATTTTAATAACAAGTTACCTTTAGCACACTGCTATTTTTCCATGACACCTTTGATATTGTTGAACTTTAACCAAAGTAAATTATCCCTCCATTTTTTTTTTACCTGAGATGATAATAACAAAAAAGGACTTTGGGCTCTCTGACTATTTTATTCCTTCGACCTGTCTCTGGGACTCCTGCTTTATTTAGGGTCTGAGAACAATATATCAAACAGCATGGACTGTATTGATCTAACTGAAATGTGACGATCCAACAGAACAACATTTAGGGGTTCCACCTTGGATGTTCCATATTATCAGATTTTTTATTTTATTTTTAGAAACCTTTAATATTTCTGGAAACCCAAATGGTTCTACTTGGAGCCCTTTGTCATTATATCGAACCCATTATTTAGAAACTTCGGACGATCAATTTAAAAGAATAATTCACTATATATATATATATATATATATATATATATATATATATATATATATAATTTATTTCTTAGCAGACGTCCTTATCTAGGGCGACTTACAATTGTTACAAGATATCACATTATTTTTACATACAATTACCCATTTATACAGTTGGGTTTTTTTTACTGGCGCAATATAGGTAAAGTACCTTGCTTAAGGGTACAGCAGCAGTGTCCCCACCGGGGACTGAACCCACGACCCTGTGGTCAAGAGTCCAGAGCCCTAACCACTACTCCACACTGCTGCCCCATATATATATATATATATATATATATATATATATATATATATATATATATATATATATATATATATATATATATATATATATATATATATATATATATATATATATATATATATATATATATATATATATATATATATATATTACACATATTAACACGGTATTCACAACTCTTTCTTAAACATGCCATCAGTAAAATCACGTCTGTACTACATTCTTTCACAGCCTTTCTTTGCACATCTGATTCTTATTATTTTCTATACATTAAACAGTAATTGCACATTACAAGAAAGTACTGTTAAAGTGTAGCAGTGGCGTGACTTTTTGATGAGCCCGTGACATGCGTAATTAGACTTCTGGACAACTGTTTTGTTTATTTTTTAATTGGTAAAAAATTGCCATGCGTGTGCAAAGTAAGCAGTAGGTTTGTTGTTGAAACTTTGCATAAATAAGCATATTTTTCATCAAAACGCGTCGCATTAATGATATTGGTTTTATTGAAATATCTACTGTGGCACTGAATAAAAGAGGAGCACGTGAGTTTGTCTTCCTCAGCTGCAGGCGAAACTGCAGTGAGCATTCAGGTATTGAAGCTCTGGATTGTACAACATAAATGAGGCTAGCGCGGGTGATTCTGGCAATCGGATACATGCTATTTAATCAACTTTTAAAACCAGGCATGGATGTAATGTATTAAAAACAGGCGAAACAGGTCAGGAGACTTCCAGGTTTTATAGGTGTCATTAAAATAAATAACTACATTTAAAAACACCGCCACTCCGTTTTGTAGTGATTTTTGACAACCAAAGTGTTTGTTATTTCAGACATCCTGATCATGTTAATCCAAATAATCAGCTGGAAACAGTTGGGCAAGTTGTTAGCGTTATGCATGTGTTCTTTCTTTCTTTTTTTGTTTTTTTTTTACACATGAGAAGACCTGTGGAACTAAAAGCACATAGGTCCAGTACATTCCGTATTATTATTATTATTATTATTATTATTATTATTATTATTATTATTATTATTATTATTATTATTAACATATTAAACACGTTTTACATTACGGGGCAAAACCATCAGTTTATTCACACATTTTAAAATTAAATATTTATATTATAGCCTATTATTTGTATTTTGATTAACACTTACCTACTATATACATCGTTCTAAAATGGTGACATAAAGTACGAACTAATTGAATCTGCATTTACCAACTAGTATATAAATAAATAAATACAAGTGTCCATTGCAATCGATTAAGCTTAGTTACACAAAACTTCACCTGACTTCAGCTGATAGCAGCAAACGTTTACAAGCAGGGCTTTATTGCCGGGACTGTGATATAACATCTTTAGACGCATACGGGTTAATCATCGCTGCAGTTTTGAGCAGCTTTCCATTCCTGGGGGACCCCTTGTAATAGACTCCTGAGTTGGAGACGAGGTCAGTTGTGCTGTACCGGGTCGCGTAGGTCATGTGATAACAGCACTCTAAAACTCCTAAGAGACAGGGGTACCAAGCCTAGTTTGCGGTTTGGAGTGGGATAGCTGCTTGTGGTTATTATTTTTTTTCCTGAAAAATACGCAGTCGAGAGAGGTTTCCAAGCCATGATGATCAGAATTTTTTTTTATTATTATTATTATTTTAACGAGGTAATAGTTGAGGCATGCTATACGTTTTCCTGATTCACACAATATTTTCATGAGACACTTGTTCTAGCAGATTGTAAAAAACAGCCAAAGTGCAGTCACGCATGCATGTGATGAATACGATTAGGGCAGGAGAAGCAGTTTTTACTTCTATAACGGAGCCCCTAGAAAGCCTTCAGTTTTTGGAAAATAGGCTTATAAGGGTAGGCTACTGTACTATTTTATAAAAACGTGGTTATAAAATCATATATCATTTATCCAGTTGGATTGTTCAGCAGGATGGGCACAAACATTTATTTATTTTTTTTATCACATAATAAAATGTCCAGTGCATAGTTTAATAAGCTTCACCACACAGGAGGCTAGTGCATGGACTGAGAGGCCAAATGCTGACCATTACTGTTACTGGGGCATGGAGCTCCCCAGACTCGAATCGCTGGGTAGTGGGTAATTTAAGCTGCGCTTGATGTAACCTATACATCACTGTCTTCAGGACCAGCTTCAAAATTAATGTCTGATCTACAAAGTTAAACAAAAATGAGATACAAATTGGCAGAGGTCAAAAAGGGTCGAAGTGGTCAAAACAGATGGGCAGTGTTTTGCTTCATTTGATTTATGTTACTGTGGACACTGGAAAGTTCATAAATGAACCCGTCCCAATGTTCCATGCCCATTTTTGAAGATTTCCTCTTTGGTGTTTTTTTTGTTTTGTTTTGTTTTTACATACAAAAAGGTGGAAATTTGTGAGGAAATAATAATCACAATGTGCTATTTAAAATAGTAACACTTTATATAATTTGCTAATCAGTGCTTTCCTACTGCATTCATATTAGATTCCTATGAAGTAAACATCTAGGCATGACACATCTCATTCCCCCATACACCTCATTCACCAAAACATTTTACATGACTCTTAAGATCAATGTGTCATAAAGGGAAAATATTTATATTTCTGGCTATCTAATTGTCTCTAATTGTATGGTGTTCTGGATAGTCATCTGATATGCCCTTTACATGAAAGCATTATGTAATTTCCATAAGAAAATCTCATAATAAATTGATAAAAGAAGTTGCTATAATGAGTTTTCTTAATTACCACAGTTCTAAGAGTGCATGTTTGCATGTGTTCAACATAAAAAAATTTAATAAAAAAAGAGGAAATTAAAAACATCTGATACAGATCTTGACAAGGATTCTGTATCATGTTTTATGTACGCTATTCCACTATATTATTGTTATTAATAAGATATTTGATACAATATTTAAAGCATCATTGTACAGTGCAAGTCCCAGTTCATTAATAGGTTATTGTAAACAGAACCGGTATCTGGAAGGAACTTTGCTTGCAGCATCTTTTATCAGTAATACTGCTTCTAATGAGCAACAGCTGTCATTGTGGTTTCCGCCAGTCTAATGATTCATGTATTTTGCTCAGAAATGATAAGTGGAACAAATGTTTACCTAGATATAAAACAGATGAACAATTGGGAAAGAAAAAAATAAGCTGCAAGCTAACAACTTTTGTTATGGAAATATTTCTCCAAATATACTAACCAGGTTAACATTTTTAATAGAAGGCATAAATTGCTTTTTTTTTATCATCACGAACAGCAATTAGAAACATATTTAATTTTACAATATGTACTATTTTTATAACCAATACACACACATCTTTTGTTTTATAACCAAAACACAAACATCTGTTGTTTTAATTTTTTGTTGTTTTTTATTTTTATTTTTTTAGAAACATGTAAGTTGTTTGAATATAGTATTTGACTCTTAAACTGATTGTAAGGATTAGAGCAGTTGGCTTATCTGGTGTGTAATCAGGGTCAGAAACTTGTACTTTCCTTCACAAGAAAAGCCTTGTGTTAAGTCCTCCAGAGGGAGCCATCATACCAGATGCTGCCACCTAGTGAGAACCAAGGGAGGTGCATTTTGACACCTTTGTGCACAACAATCATCAGTTTTGTGCACAAAGGTGTAATTTAGCTTTTCACTTGCTGGGTCTTGCATGTCTTTCAGTTTGACTGCTTAAACTGTCAATGTGTTTGGTTCATTATTAACCTGTTTACCTATCTATACCTCCAGTGTGTTCCCCCTGCTTCAGGAATAGTCTGTTTCTAATACTGAACACTGGTACATTTTTACACTGTAACTAATGCAAGCCAGTATGAAACTTGGTGTGGAAGGTCGATGAAGAAGGACGTAAAATGGTTACTGAGGTTGTCAACGTTTTCACGTGTACAAAGGAGCAAGGAAAGAGGGTAAGTTGTATAAACCTAAATGCTCACATAAGATGATGCTATGGACTAGTGGCACAGCCTTATTTCTGGCATAATAAATCTATATGGGGGCTTTCAGTAACATAGGACATATCTATTACAGATGACTATGACCCTATCCAATTCATAATCTTAACAGGGTTACAACAATAGCTTTGATGTTTAAGATAACCTGCCAAGTTGAAGGCCATAATTATAATATCTCATGTTTTGGGAGTGCAGTTTTATACTGAGCAAAAATGTCAGCTGTTCTCTAAAATAATAAGATTCAAAGCAAACACGGAGCGATGTGCTGTGACACAACGGGCCTTCCAGTTTATTCTCCCTTCCAGCGCTTTAGGGTTAATGACACTGTTGTAAATAGAGACCTCTTGGCTGCTCAGTGTAGTGAGAACTGGCGAGTAACTCTTTCACTGAACAGATTCTGTGTCCCTATAGGAAATATGCAAAATCATCTTGTTTAAAATCACACTGTTTTGTGCTTTTTCACAACAAACATTTATTTTACTTCAGCAGTTTGAGAAAAATGATTTGATTGAATTGATAATCCATTGCCTGGTAACCTCACTCAGACCCCTTTGTTTACTTTCGTGATATACCTGAATTGGTAATTGCCCCCCTTTTGAAAAATAGACTATTTTAATAAAATGTTATTAATTTACTACCTGGTTAGAATATTTGTTCATTTAACCACCTCAAAAATGGCTTTCTGAAATGGTGACTAGTCCCTATAACTAGTCTCGTATGTTCATACTGTGTGTATCATACATGCTTATTTTACAGTAAGTTCTAACAATTCAAACTCTTTATTTAAAAAAAAAATAGCTCATAAAAAAAACCTTACCGCAAAAATATGTAAACTCATATTTTGCCAAAATCTTTAAAATAGTTCAACCAACGAAAGGTATAGAATTAAAAAATTGGATTTAAAAATATTCTATTACATCTGCATTCTTTTGTCCTGTATTAAAGTTATTAAAGAGAACCGCTTCTGCCATAGAATGCAATCTGTAAGTAGGTTGATTGTGGACTGGCTACATCCCTGCTCTGTGGTGTCATTATTGGGAAGTAATATTCCTCTGGGGTTCCAGCCTACCACAGCTCTAGTGAACTGGACAAAACCCATGCAGTCATTGGGAGATCATCATTATCTCTTTGTAGGTTGGTGTACATGCTGGTCAGATGGCCTTCATTTTAAATGGGAAATTCAAGGGTCACAAGTCAAATACACATGCTGAGGGTCAGCGAGCAAACTGAAAAAGTGAGAACAAAGCCTGTGCATGGGGGGGGGGGGGGGGTCTGGGGTTGCAGATGAGCTATATGAATATTATTGTGTACTATTGATTTGACACAGATTTGTACTTAAGTGTCAGTGAATCGAACTGTAAAAATTAAAAACAAAAAAGAACGGTGATGCTTTTAAGTTTTGACTTCCTGGACGTCACAGTACTTTACATGAAATAGTCATTATCACATCCATTTGAAAAAAAGAAAAGACAAAATGGCAGTTTAAAACCAACCTTAAACCTCAAACCCGATGTACTGTACACATTTGAACACGCCGATTAATTCAGCATCTACAGGCCATCAGAAGCAGTTCCTTTCTGCATCCCCGTAAAAAGGCATCTTCAGTTTCAGATGGGCTGAGGGAGTCCCATGAAGGTCACAGGCATCCCTGCCCTTGGTTTTTAAAAGGAAGAATCTGCTGCCACTCACTGTGTTGCAAAGGCAGCATCAAACCGATCCGTTAGACATCCAGATGCCTCTTCCCAAGCTCTCCATTTGACTGAAAAAACACATCACTGTGCTAAATGGAAGTCTCACTCACATCACATCTTATAACAATGTCACAAAACCTCTACACTCACCAATCGGTTAGTTATTTTGGCGGGAATACATGACAGTTGGAAAGAAGTACACAAAAAATACATTAAGGTATCAGTCGTTATTGTCCTCGCCTCTTCAACTCAAATCAAAGTTAGTCCCTCTGACTGCACCCTCAGCAGCGTGAAGCATTGAGTGCTCTGGTTAAGAAAAAGACTGGGAATCTAAATGACATTTCACACTACACATGAATGTAGACAACTGTATGAAATATTAAAATAAAAAGAAAGCCGGGAGAACACTTGAGAAAACACGGGAGCCCTGTGGAAAACGGATTGGAAACTGTATGGTAGGGGTAGGCTTATTGGGTTTCAGAGCCATGATATATCTTTAATAGTATTTTAACACACATTTTTTATCAAGTAATTAATTTGTTTTATCTCTCTGTCACTTCTTAAATACAAATCTGTGTCAAAGCTGTATATGTATATATTGTTCTTAAAATGCCTGTTTCTTGTTTTAATAACACTATACTAGTCAAACATTTTAATATGATACTCTTTAATAGAACTGCCATTTTCAGTCCAAACAAGAGATTTTTTTTTTATGTTTGTATATCTTTGTGTTGATGAAAGTAACATGAGTGGTTTCATTTCTTTAAGCTACTTTAACCAAATTTGAATGTACAACAGTCATGACCTGAATGGGCGATTTCACTGTGTACCGAACAATAAAAGCCACTTTATTAAAACTTCACAATCATTTGTTCTGAATTTCCCATGATGAAAGATAATACGATACCACGCAAGCCATTGCTCTTACATTTCAAACAGTCAAGTGTATTATAATTGGATGATGTCGGCCTCATATGCTGCCATTTGCTAATTTGCCACGATCTACTTTTTGTAAGCGGATACATTTACTAACACATTAACTCATTAAGAGCTTGAGCGGCGAAAGATTTACACATGTTTTCTGCAAATCAGAGCAAAAAGGGCTTTCATACAAACAGTTTCCATAGTAACCAGGTGATCATTTTTGGGAACTTCAGGTTGTTATGTTAACTAAAAGATTGCACTGCATTGTTTTCTAATCAAATTCAACCATAAGGATTTTCTTTCTTTAGGATATCAAATATCTATGTTTGTCCCTGACTAATGCATTAATGAATAAATAAATTCAAGCTTTCTGTCTTCAAGTGGTGTAAGTGGTGGAGATTGGGACCAAACTGGTGACCCTATGGTTACTAATCAATCTTCAGTCAGACCCAGAATGTCAGTAATCCTGTATTACCCAGTGTTACCTGGGTAAGGCAGTCCACAACTAGTGCTAATCAGGGTCTCTAAAACCAGCCGTGGAAGAGACACTTTGTTCCAAGAGGTACATATGCTACAAAACAGGCGTGTAACATGAAGGAATGATTTGTCAATTGTAATGGGACAGTCAATGGCAGACATGATCATACTTTAGCTATAGTCTTGGTAACCCCAAGAAGAGCCCAATTAAGAAGGCATTAAAAAAAATTGACAAAAAAAAAAAAAAAGTCATAACGGAATGTATGAATTTTAAATGCTCAAAGAACTGTTTCTGCTCACCCCAGCAGTGTGTTCAGCTTGCGACAAGATAAACAGGTAAAACCAGGTAATTGTTTGGTGTTGTGAATTCTCAAATGATTGAACATCAATAAAGCTCACTTAGGCTTGCATGTTGTCTGCTATTTAAGGATAGCATTAGCGACTGAAAGACTTGACCTACAGTTTTGTTACACAATCTGTCTCTCCTCAGATCTGCAGTAATGTTAACACAACTGTTCTTTATTACTTAAATGGTGCAAGATGCTTGCATTTTTAGAGACAAAATAAGACGATTAAAATGGAGTTCTAATGTTTTGAATAATTATTTTTTGTGCTTTATGTGCTGGATTTGCCAGGCAGTTGTGCAAATTCTTACCTAATCTTTAAAAGTGGCACACATGCGGTTTTAATCATCATAATCGTTTTGGAGATTTGTGTTAGAAACCCTGTTAAGTTAGTGTCTTACGTCAGAGGGGCTCCATCCAAGATCTGCCTAATGGATGCTGTCTTTGTACAGTACTCTCCTATAAGTGGGGAGAAATCACAATCCCGTGGACACTGGAGGGGAGCTGACAAATCATATTCAAATAAAACCCATACAACTAATTCAAAATAATACAAATAATAAAAATAAAATGCATTAAATCACATTTGAGAGAGAGTTTATTCTCGTTTTTCAAAGCACATAGAATGTTTATAAACAAGTCCTTAAAATCATTCCATAAAACCTAAAGTTTTGTCCTTAGAATCAAACAAATTCAGAAACTAACCAAAAGTAAAATGTAAAATAATGACATGCATTTTACTTGTATGGAACATATATTATTTTATAGTTTCCCACAGGGGTATAGTTTGCACAGTAGTGCTTGATGCAGTATATTTTACTAGGCAGTATTCAGTTTAAACATCAGGTTTTAACATAAACACAACAGAACCCAAATAACAGATTTACTCAGTTAATTGCCTACAGATGTTCAGCGCGAACTGGAATTTGTTAAATGTATATGAACTAGGAAATCAAGCACGCTGCAATTCAAAATAAAACTGTATGAGCTCCCTTTGGATCCCAGCTACAAAAGTGAACACCCATAATAGCCGTTGCTGGAGTAGTGGTGGTGTTAAAAAAGGACTCTGGTTAAGTTAATATGAAATGTTATATGTTGTATTTAAAACCACATAACCACACCTCTCCTTGTGATTAAATCCCTTGAAGATATAAAAAAAAAAAGCTAGTAAGAGATGATTTACATCCAAGGTTATTTATTTCTGGTTGTGAAAAAATATTATTTTATTCCACTTAGAAAAAAAAGGTAATGCAAATTTCATTGTCTTTTTATAATAACACATAATAGTGTTACATCCACAGTTACAATAGGCAGTCAGCACAACACACCTTTTCTGATTACTTGCCTATAGGTTATAGAACAGTGAAGGAGGTCCAAAAAACTTCCAGTCCCTTAGCAGCCATGAGCAATCCATACTATTCAACATAACTGTATAAATTGCCCTTAAACAGAGTTTTATTTATAAAAAATAACAAGTAACTACAACGATAAAACAGATTGCACGTTTGTTTTTAATGTGGAACTGAGATAAATCAGACTTTGATAGCACAATAATTCTCATATAAAAGAAGCATCTCCCTGTAAATTCAGATTCAGTTACAATGGGCAAGACATCAGAGAACTTTCTAGAGGGTGGGTACTGCTGTGTCACGAGGAACTGTCTTGAAACGACAGCTCTGTGGACCTTTGCCCCCAAACTTCCCCGAAGGAACTAGGGACATCATTTTAGAATGGCCACATTTGCCTTCAGTACAATCTGAACACCATGACTACACCCTACTGATAGTCGTGTGACATGTGTTTCAAGTTATTTGTTGCATGGAAAAAACAGTTCAATTATATTTAAGTGATAAAACGTAAGTACTGTAAGTCTAGAATTACTATCACATTCACAGTCACCATGGCACATTCCCCAGCCTGTAATGATTTTTTTTTTTTTTTTCCAGAAGCACAGGCTCCTGTTGAAACCTAGAGTGAATATTAGTCAGTCATGCTGCTGTACTTTCAATAGATGTGTGAGATGATCAAATCATGTTATGGAAAAAAATCAAATCTGATCCCTGAATGAGAAGTAAAAAGGTCAGCAGAAGTCAGTAAAATGGATGAAGGCTAATGATCATTTCAACCTTTATTTAATCAATAATCATTTATCCTACAATATTGCAGACATAATATCCCCTTTTCCATTAACCTGCAGAGGCTGACATGAACTGTATTGCTAAAAATGGCAGGTTTATAGTAAAGGAACAAGTCTTATATCTGAAAGTCATTTAAGGTCGTAAAGCTTAAACAGCCCTACAGGCAAAAACAGATGTTCATAACACTAATAATACAGTGTGGCCCATACATACAGGTGCAATGGAAAAGACATTGTGTAAATGAAATTAATAAATCAATAAATCAAAGCATGTATTTACTATTAAGGGGAAATCATTTATATGCTGTAACTTATTAGAAAATAAAGTTTTAGTTAAAACATTTTTATTTCCCTGTTGTAATGTTTTATTTATTTATTTATTTTACGTTTCCTGTCTGTTATTTTAGCAATATCTACAGGGTGCATTAAGTGTATGGCTAGATAACATTCTTTTGAGTGAAGGTTTTTATACTAGTGTGAGAGACAGTAGTTTGATTTTAACAGATTTAGTCACTCCATAGCAGGCTGTGCTGTGCATGGGAGCCTTTGTGACGTTTAATGGCACTGTACTGAATGTCATTCCTGGATTTGGTATCCCTTAAGAGACAGAGAGATTCCCCGTTATATAATGCTATTAAATCCTAATAAAGACTTTACTTTTTGGTATACATTTAATTATTTTTTTAAAAAGTACCAAATAGCAAAACAAACAGAACTGTAATTAAAAATAAATTGATGGCTTTTTTTGTTGTTGTTGTTTTATGCATGGTTAGCAGTAAAGAACTGCACACAAGATCTATTTACTGATCTGATGTTTTCAATGGAGTTGTGTTTTAGATCACTATACCACTATGCAGCCTTACTGTTATTAAACCAAGTTCTTTCACTGACCTCATTCTTTTTTATTCTATTGTCTTTCATGATGTTAATAGAGTAAATAAGTCACCCCTGAGGTGAAAATCACCAGAAGTTAAATGGTGGTAGTATTAAGAATAGATCCCACTGATCTTACTCCTACAGATACCAGATGGATCACAGTTAATTCCATTTTTAACTCTGACAATGAAACTGCAGGTGCAAGGCTATGTTGACTTTGTTTGTATTTGTGGACGATGGTATTAAATCAATAACAAAGAGCTCCCATTCTAGGCATGGGTGTGAATCTAATTTAGTAAGACTACAGGTATTTCTGGGGATTCTTGTATGAAACAAGACAAAGTGTTCTAAGAAAGGTTCTCAGTGTCATACAAACATGTCTTGACAGGTTCTGGAACACACTTTTGTTCTATATACATATACAAGTACAAGCTAATTGTAATCTTTGGAAACCGGGAAGTAGCTCGTTATTTGATAGCTATCCTCACAACTGCACTCAGGAGTACACTATCAATATTAAACAGCCAATTATTCACTTTAATTTTGATGACAGATATTGACTGCATTGCACCCGGAGCCTTTATGATCCAACTAAGATTTCTTGTAAAGATAGTAAAACAAACACTAGAAATGTACGGTGACATTTATAAGGCTAATCAAGGTGAGAGATGGTAGTGCCAGAGCATGTTACAGTTAAACTTATCAGCAGCCATACTGTACTGCCATTCTATTATGTTTACTTACAACATAGGGCAGCAGTGTGGAGTAGTGGTTAGGGCTCTGGACTCTTGACCGGAGGGTTGTGGGTTCAATCCTCAGTGGGGACACTGCTGCTGTACCCTTGAGCAAGGTACTTTATCTAGATTACTCCAGTAAAAACCCAAATGTAAAATTGGTAATTGTATGTAAAAATAATGTGATATCTTGTAACAATTGTAAGTCGCCCTGGATAAGGGCGTCTGCTAAGAAATAAATAATAATAATAACATTGCACAATTGGCAGAATGCATCACCGCACAAATTTGAAAATGAATTTTGTATTTTGTATGTAAACAGTTTTGTATTATTTTTTCTTAACAGAGACTGCAATGCTGGAACTCTCCAATAGAGGTTGGGTAACTTGAAGAAGCTGCTGAGTGAATCAGAGGCACAGAAATTCATACACACATAGCTGCTGTTAAGGTGTACAGGAGCAAATATTCAACTTTTTGCTTTATATTAATTTATTTCCCTAACTTGTGTTACTGCTATTTATGTGTTGTGGAGTAGACAGGATGTTGTCTTGTCAGCTTCTCTCATATATACATATATAGGGCAGCTGGTTCTTTGAGATAGATATATATATATATATATATATATATATATATATATATATATAACTAAAAATGTTAAACACAGATCTTTTTTAAAATATGTACTTTCAAATTATATATTCTTTCTATATGGATAGTGCAATTTCTTCTTCTTATTTTAAATACTGTAAAAATGCACCTGAAAGTATTAAAAAGTAGTTAGCAATATCGCATAGAGCTGCAAACATCAATGCAAACATGCAGTATAAAAAGGCACTAACTACCTACCCATGCTCTTTGTGAAATGCAGTGGACGTTCTGTCTCCATACCTTCTAGCACTTTTCACCACACCTCATGAAGTATAAAATATAGTAATGTAATTAGCAGGTCCAGCCCTGTATCATTTAAGCTGTGTGGTGGTTTTGGCTAATGCCACTTTAACAACATGAAATTATAACCAAGATGGATATTTGGGGTTAAAAGTGTCCCTGAGAGTATATAGATATGTTTCCATCAATACATCTGCCCTCTGCTTGGCCTGACACAGCCAAAATAACCCCAGCTTGATTGACATTTTTACCACTAAATTATACTATGTCTGTCTCTGGGAGAAATGTCTCCATTCCAAAATTAGCTAACCATCAACATAACATAAAATAACTTGAACATGGTGTCATTTCACAAGAATATTGATTTGCACAGACATACCGGATTAAATGTTGGTTTCCCATAAAAGGAGTAGCCACTATGTCTTCCTTGGTAGACAGAGAAATATATAAAAGTCTAGAGTAGGATGCATTCAAGCTTGATTGCTGGGCTCAAATGCAACAATATATATATATATATATATATATATATATATATATATATATATATATATATATATATATATATATATATATATAGTAACTGTAAATTGATATAAAATGGAATACATTTATTTTAAGAAATCTGCTTCCAGATACACCTACTGTAAACAATAGTTTTTTACAGTACAATTAATATATACATATATGTTTTCCAGAAAAAAAAAACATATATAATTTCCATTCTAAAAAGGCTCATGGTTTGTTCAAGAATGATGTTCTATCAATTAAATCGACCCTTAAAATATGCTGATATGGTGAAAGGCTGCTTGTTGTATGTTTAGGATTTTGAATAATGACATTCTATATTGCAAGATTTGGGTAATGTTCAGTAGTTGTGGGTCGTTGGTTCAGATTGATCTAGGTTAACTAAGGTACTTTATTATGGAGCATTTTAGCAAAATTCTCAAGTTCTTATGTGTCCCTGAGTTGATTATCATTTGGACGAACAGTCCAATGTTCATGCTTAGCAACCACAGAGTATAATAACACAATTTCTGTATACTTTAAATTACAAACATGCTTAGTTAAGAGAAGAAACTTTCACTGCATGCTGCAAAACCTGTGGTGTGTCTGTGTTGCTGAAAAAAAAAGTATTGTATCTGTGTATGATTCATGAGTTTAATCTGCACTGTTATTTGTTTTTAATTGTGTAAGATTAGCTAGTCTCTTATCGTTAATAATAAATATGACTTTACAAAAGATAGTAACTGAAGTAAATTCATAATAAATCAATTCCTTTCTAATGAGCAATATAAACAATTATTCAAAATAAACATAATAATAATTTAAAAAAACACAGTTGAAGGGGTTGCAGCTAATTAAATTAAATTAAATTAAATAAATCATAAATCTTCCATTTGTTATGAAAATCTCGCTGAGCAGTTTTTAAAAGACATATGTACTGTAATAGTAAACATATTTGTTTGTTTATTTATTTGTTTGTTTATTTAGCAGACGCCTTTATCCAAGGCGACTTACAGAGACTCGGGTGTGTGAACTATGCGTCAGCTGCAGAGTCACTTACAACTATGTCTCACCCGAAAGACGGAGCACAAAGAGGTTAAATGACTTGCTCAGGGTCACACAATGAGTCAGTGGCTGAGCCAGGATTTGAACCGGGGACCTTCTGGTTACAAGGCCTTTTCTTTTAACCACTGGACCACACAGCCTCCTAACATATATTTCCATATACTATATTATTTATTTCTGGTAGGTTAAAGATAGTTTGAATGTGTCTTCTGAGTCACCTATTGAAAAGCCTGTCAGTAAATTGAGGGAAGCAGCTCATTGGTTCAAAGGACTGTGGACAATTTCCCTCAACAGGTGAAATGACCTAAGGAAGTGCAAGACTGCCTTAAAGTAATGTATAAAAACAGCTTTGTTTAGTTTCTAAGGTACACTTTTCTCTCAAAAGCACACATAGAAGGCCCCAGCTTGATCTATGGAACGATGTTATTACCTGTAACCACTTTAAGGCACATCGACAAACAAGGAGTCTCATAGTTCTTGTTACCCGAAGTAAGATAGATTTAACATTGCTAACTAAAAGATTGTTTGAACAGCTTTTCACATACTGTTACAATAAAAGACATATTAAAATGGTTTGGATTGATTTCCAACATCTTGATTTCATATCCTGATTTAATTATTTGAACTTGGAAGAAATATAAAAATAAAAAGCATCCACAAGATGAAAACATTAAGATAATCTTCTGGCTAATCTCATCCTATTGTGTGGATGGGGGTGGGGGGTGGTTAAGAAAACAGATTCATTTATAATATATAGATTTGGCAAGGCATGTTGACACAAACAAAACTGTTCAGTTGAGGAGAGTGAAGCACATCTATTGTATTGTTTTATCTAACATGCTCTGCTTGGTCCTAGAATTATCCTTGTGGTTTTTTTGGTATGGGGTGTTGGTCTCTAAACCAACAGAACGGGGTTCGTTCTTCTGTCAATGCCCTTATATCATGTTCAGGTTTTAAAATTCCTTTTCTTACATTGAACTGTGGCTAGCAATATTATCACTGGCCCCTGTTGCTTCTTTCAAAAGAAATTGTGTTTTATAGTTCAGTTTGGAATGTGTAGATATATTTAAAGGACAACGCTAGAGAGGACAAGTTGCTGCTGCTTTCTGGTACCCAATGTCTTCATGTCTTGTACTTCAAAAGTACCAGGATGTAGCAGTTTGTCTTGTTCTTTGTAAAACATCTTCATACCCTGATTCAAGGTAAACAAAAACAAAAGCAAAAGATTCTCAGCACAATAAAAGTGGGATTAGTAATACTGTTAATAGAGCAATTAGGAGGTACACAATTAGATTTTAAAGCTTTGGTTAGCACTTCCTTAAGGAGGTTATGTATGTACGTCTGTAGCATTTACTTAATGTGGCAGCCAATGGGTAAGATGTCACTCCCTGAGGGAGGGACAGGTGTATATTTTTGCTTGTCTGCATGCTAGGCTATTCCTGATTTCTCTCTGAAGCTGATTTTGGGATGAGTGGGTAAACAGTTATACACTAAAGTTGGGGGAGTATGAAATAAACCTTCTTTGCTAGCTAGTTTAGTCTAGAAGTCTTTAGACTTGTCTGCCCACTCCACAAATGGAGCCAGCTCTTCTGACACAGCAGGCAGCACATTAATCACTGAAGCTATAGAACACTGTCGGAGCCTCGGTCTCTACCCCTGGTTTTGTTTTGAGGTCACTGACTTACTTCCCAGCAGGTCCTTATAATTTGAACAGGATGGTGTTCATTGGCCCCACACAGATAAAGTCACCTAAGCAGAAAAATGTTGATTGTCACCGCCTGTGGCCAGGACATTCACCAGTTAAAAAGAAATATATATACAGTATATATTCACAGGTACCATGTTGTTTCCTATGATTGTTTACAGGCATCAGGATTATCTTTAAAAAAAGGCTCCTGGCAAGAATATTGTGAATTATAGGCAGCCTGAACCAATCAATCAAAAAGTTCTGATTACAAATATAAAAACCTTTATATCGTTTTTGGTTTTAATCTAAGTGAAAATAAAAAAGGTCTTCAAATTTCATAACGCCTAGAAACTCTGCTCTCATTCATTTCACTCTCCTTATTCTTTCAACTTCACCACGGGAGTCTCCTTCAGTGACATCTTTATACATGATGTTCTCATTTCAAAATGCCATTGAACCTTCAAATGAACACTGCTCTATGATCTTTGAATACAAAATCAAGATTTTCACATTGAGGATGTTCATTCAGCCAAAATATCTCTATATATACAGTGTATACCACAGGAGTTTTCGCACAATACAAAATAATACTGGTATATTTTATCTGAAGATGAGTTGGCTACCAGAAGCACAGAATGTGTTACACACTGTTTCCCTGAATTTGCCTATATGTAAAGTACACTAACAGTATTTATCATTAATAGAACAAATAACTTTTGGTAAATGTGTCTCTAACTAATCTGTAATTACACTGTAACTGCACATGTGGTTACATTATAATTACATTGTAAATACACAACCACGTGCATACAGCACATGTAATTACCGGTACAAAAGATGCTAAAAGAAGCAATAGACAACATTGCCAAATGCTCTATTCATCAAATACTCAATTCAAATAAAGTAAAGGATGTATCATGAGTTTCTGTTTTAAAGATGTGCTTGCAAAACTCGAGACTTGCAAAATGAGATGGTACAGGTTGTCAATGAATACATATCAAAACAATACGGCACAGTTTCAATTGTGTGACCCAAATATGAATCAATGCCATTTGTTTCTCAGTTTTCAGAATCTTACAAAGACAAACTGCTTTTTTGTTGATACGATGAAGGGTAACATAGCAAGCACACTGTATTATGATACCCAGTCAGTTCTTTAACATAAAAATTGCACTTTTAAAATGTGTGTGCCTCTAATAATAATAATAATAATAATAATAATAATAATAATAATAATAATAATAATATTTTCAGGAATTATCTTGCAGTATTCAGTTCATGTCTTGTAATAACAAAAATATATTTAACCAACTTGAATGAATTAGTCCACGTTCAATTTGTCATTGTTATTCAAGGGTAACTGTTTTAAACTCTTTATTGATTAGCGATGTGTCAGTATTGTTGGGCTGGAGTATAATGCATGGCAATGACTGGAAGAAGGATTGCTGGGTTCCAGCCCCTTTTGGATGAAGCAGCTGGAGGAGATGTTGTTGTTCAGGTGAATAGATGGTATCTGCATGCGTCTATCATTCATAAATGATGTCTCCACACACAAAATTGGTTGCAAAGAAGCAGGGTGACAAAACACTTCATCAGTCTTCTAATATAACCTAGGGCTAAACCACAAGTGTCACCACTTGAAACTAGAAGCCTAGAGGCGCTGGCCTATTTGGTATGTAATGATGAAAGTGAAATAAAAGTGCTGTACTTAATCCACGATTCAACCCCAATAGAATTGAATAGTAGGGGTGCAACAATTAATCGATGCATCGATTATTGATCATCTGCCCTTACATTTTTCCGAGCTTGAACTATTCATTAGCTTAATTAGACCTTTTTAATAGTTTTCAGCTTTTAAACAGTTGACTGTTAACTATACAGTTTTATAAGTAACTTGAAATCAGCAACTTTTTAGGAGCTGAGAACAATTAAAAAGGTCTGATTAAGCACATTATTTGTTCTAGTAAGGGTTTGATTAAGTAATTGAGAACTCAGCTGGAATGAAAACCAGCAGATACAGGGGTCCCCCAGGACAAGGATTGGGAAACGCTGATAGTATAGCACCATTGCTTCATAAAAAATCTAAAATCTATTGATCAAAATTCATAATAGTAGCAATTATTTTCACATTTTAAAAAAATTGTCTGTTAGAAAATACAGTTAGATGATACGTAAAAAGTATGCATTTTTGGTTTTATTTTTAAATCCCCTCTCCCTTTAAATAATAATACCCAAAGTAGAGGGCATATATAATTGATCACTGTGTCCCCCAGAAGAAGGCAAGGTCACTCAAAGAATGACAAGGTCAAATAATATTCTCATTTTCTCACTTCCCTGATAAACTGCTTCAGTCTCTACATGTTCTCTTCTCTTTAATTAGCTTTTTTTTCTGTGGTGAACAGCACATGACCTACAAAGGTTGTTTGAGGTGTTGGAATTGACCCATCTCACTGGAGTCTTTAAACAAAATGCACCACCTATCCTTGAGGTGTCTCCCCTAAAGGTTGACGGAGTGCAAGACTTGCCTTGCAGTGTTTTACTGATTGGTGGTATTATTAGTGAAGGCCTTCCAACCACACCTTGGCAGCCCTCCTGTTCTTAACAACTGATCACAGGTTTCTATGGCCTGAGTTATTCCCATAACACATAACAAATCCAGTAACCCCATCATGAAGAAGCCCAGAAATCTTTAGATTTTAATCTCTACAGGACACACTATTGTCCTCTAGACTTGTCTTCTGTCATCCTATTAATACAACATTTTAAAATAAAAGTTTAATGACACAATACATTAAAAATGTAATCAATATTTCTGAGTAATGTACTTTTCAGAGTTGCCTCCTTAGAAGAAATGCTTTTCAGTCTAGTCATACGTAACCTGTTACCTAGGTTTGATTGAGTATTCTTATAGTAATATCACATGAAAAAAAAACTGATACCGAATGACTTCTTCATTTTATTGCTAAACAGAGAGAAGACAGCCCCAGATAGATAGCATTGGCTCAAAGTGATGACCATATAGTAGAATCCTGCTAATTCTAACTAGTTACATACTGATCAAAATACAGTATGTACACCACTATGAATGCCTTGTCTACTCTTTGTTTTATGTTTCTGATACTAATCACATATCATACAGTTATACACTTTTGGGGACAAAAACAAAGTATGACACCCTGGTAAGTTTGGATTATGAGAAATGTTAGTTATAAGGTTTATACTACTGTATTTGGACAATTTATGATCAGTTATTACAAATCTTGCATACTGGGGATTTACTTACTGTATGGGTCAATATGCTTCATTTTACACAGTTGACAACAGTGGATGCACTATGGTCTTTCCACCACAAATAAATTATTATTTCTTTCCTTGCTTTGAATTTTCAACATCATCCCTTTTGTGCAAGTTTATCCCCCTCCCTCGCTTTCTTTTCCTAAGCTGCCAAGCTAAGTGGTTTGAAAGCTCATGCGCTGGTCTTGCAACATCACAATTCATTTGTAGGTTTGTCAGCCTAAATGTGCAGGAATCAAATGTGCCCATCCAGATCTCAACTGAGACGCTGTGATGGCACTCTTATATGTGCACAAGCATAAACAGCTCTCTATTTGGCTTACGTAGCTTAACGAACACATCCGAAGACGGCATCAATAATTCAGGTCACTCAGGAGGTGGTGAGTTGAACAAGTCCCTTCTGGTTTGACTTATTTAAAGACAAGGCGGAGTTAAGCGTGAGACAGTGCCGTTGCAAGGGCCAGGGTCCGAGGGGAATTTGGACCATCTCGTTTACACCAGCGGAGCGATTTGTGCAGAATTATGTCAAGGCACAGAGCTTTGGACCTTTGGGGAAAGGAAATGTCTGCTCTCTAAGGAAAGTGATCCTAGACAAGTATTTCTACTAAGCAGAGTTAAACAGCCAAACTTAAACTGAGTCAACTCCTCTTGAATTAATGCGCATGTAAATGAACTGACTAATGAAATGGGTGAAATTCCATTTTAATTTCGGACGTTTCCACATGCCTTTGTTATTTTGATTAATTAACAACAAGTATACAAGTATTATAAAAACTTACTGGAAAAGAATATGCAAGTTGAAGTACAAGTACCAAATTTGTGCTTCATAGAACACATTCCTAATTTTTGTAAAAACTAAATGATAGATTACGCGTACGTCTCTAAATCCCGTTTTACAGGAGATTTACGAGAGGGGTTTGTGTAAAGAAAAACAAATTCCTTTCCCACAGATTCACAGCTCCTCGTAAATAGGGGTGTATGTTTAGGTAGCTCAGTGACTGCAGAACAGTCCTGATAAAGCCCTAGAGAGCAAGTAGCCTACCTACTATATATTGTAACTATCAAGAATGTCACCACCTTGCTGAATGAATGTTGTATTACCACTGTAGTAGTAACTACACCACATACATTGCATTTGTAATTCCGATATAATTTATCAAACTTAAATACTATCTAAATCACGGGACTACTATTTTAGGTCAGGGATATTTTATAAGGCGAGTGAATTAACTTCTTGCTCTTCTTATTTCAACACATTTATTTACTATCTAGGGTATTTAGTTGCTTGAGAATACATTTATCGCACATGTTAGGCCTTTACTTTTTTCTTTATATTTATATACACATGCACACGAAAGAGAAATGTGTATTGATGAATGCTGAAGAAGCATTTGAAGACAGTCTGCTTAAACTATTTAGCGGCGAGACAACCCGTTAGTTGACAGAAAACATTGACTTCAATAATATTTATGAGACAAGCACCAATGTTGTGCATTTATCAGCGCCTTTAACTAACCTGGGTTAACCATCTGGCAACAGTTAAAAAAATCTTGCAGGTATCCTCCTTAAACTGAGCCATTTGTACAAAGGGGGAGAGGACAAAGAAAAATCGGCATGAAAGTGCATCTCTTTGTGTGATGGGAGTAGGATGTACCTACTAGTCTCCCATCATCAAAGAAACAGACTTGTATCCATAATTAATGCTTAGCTTTAAGCTTCCGCTGATCTGATGTGGCTTTCGCAGACAACATAGGCAGGCCTGGCACGACCTGTCAATCATCTGGGCATGCTCAAATTGTGGACCATTAGTGGGAGAGACAGCAAAGTTTCTTTAATGACGCTTTTATACGTGGTGTGCTGGCATTGAAATAGAGAAGAATTGACTTGATCAATGCATTAGTCTAATCATGGGGTTTCTGCTTTTAATTTGTTTTGTCGGTAATTTCCATACTCCAGCAGGGCTTGGTATACTTGCAAAGCCACATTTAGAGCAGCGCAATGTCTTGCGCTTGAGTTAATTTTTTGCAATGGAGAAAAACACACACAAAAAAAAACACTCCAGACAGAGACGGTCTATTTTATGCAGAGAGCACAGTACAGCTTTATATTAAAACAAAAGGAATTTTTCATGCAGAATTTGTTATGCAATACTTAAAAAAGAAAAACTTTATAAATTCCACTGTATCATTAATGAAACAGAAGCAAAAAACACTTTATAATGACATTTTATATAAATAATAATTGAATAGAATTAGGAACATTTGTTGTGTGCATTGCATGTTTAGTAACTTTAGTACCCTTCAGTTGAAAATACAAAAAAATTTGGAAACTCCAGATTTAAGTATGTGAAATTCAGAAATGTTAGTATATATTGCAAGATGGTGGGTATTCTTTTTTATTTTCATGTATAAGATCTAAATTCACATACCTTATTTAAGACCATTGTGTTTAATTAATGTTTCATTTAGAGAGCACTGTACATCTTTATATTAAAACAAAATTTAATAGAAACTGATTTTTTTTCATATAGCATTTAAATGAATAGCAGCCTTAGTCTGTAGGAACCAAATTGGTAGAACACTTTCCAACATCTTCATATTGCTATATAAGGATCTCTCCATTGACTGCTTTTTGAATACTTGTAGTGGCTACAGCAAAACAAACAGGTTTACCAAAGCAACTTTCCCCTCTCCAACCCAGAACTACAAATAGAAGATTCCTTAGGGTATAGAGTAATAGGTGATGCTTTCATCTACAAATGCAAAAGCAGTTAATTCCTTCAAGAAATGTTTAGTGGACACCAAAGGATGGGGGCTGGTTGTGTAATGAATGCTTGTGCAACACCCCAATGGTCATGTGCTGATGTATGTATGCCACCTTGCAACCTTTACTCCCAAAGAAATGAAAAGAAGGAGGCTTCTGTATATGTCTCAGCAAATGTGAAAGGGAAAAAAGGCCACAAAGCATTTCCTTTAAAGTCAGAAAAAAACAGTCAGGCATTTATTTCCCTCGTCCTTATCAGAGCTGGTGTCTGCCGGGTTTTTCTCTGCTTCGCTGGACTAATTGAGTATCTAAACAAACTAATTAATCACAGGAATTCGTAAAAGACGGACAGGTCTGGAGAGGTGATGTTCATCAAACCCCCCAATTTGTTTTTTTAATCCCTACAGCAATCTGTTTGCTGAATATGCACATTTCTCCCTTGAAATTTCTTTGCCGTGGCCAAGGTTAACTGTACACAGGCTCATTCACTATTTATGATTTTGCATAGCAGAGAAGTTTTTTTTTTTTTCAGAGTCAGAGTCAGAGAATCTGGGTGCATTAATCAAAAATAATGAATAAAATGATCCGTCTGACAATTCTCATAGCCGCTTAGGTTTCAGGAGAATAACGAACTTACTTTATTAATCAACAGTTCCTGATTAATTGTTACAAAGTGTCATCCATAAATTTTCCTTCATTTTAATAACACTAACAATATCCCCAGTGATTTCAGATTTATTGAGGCCTTGGCACTCCAAGGAGTGGTGGCATTGGAAACTGCAAAATCTTTTGACGTTCACATGAACAGTGGCTCTTACTGAAGTCAACTGCTGTTACCCAATTTAGACATCCACATAAACCCCACAGCTCAGGTGCTGGCCAATGACCGTGGACTACCAGCAACCCCTTCCCCAGACCTTCTCCCACAAATGATAAGGTGAAGCGATACAGCAAACCATTAAGGATGACAGTTTCACTTTTCTCCCCTAATTACTTGTTCCTGCCTATTTGGCATTTTCTTAGAAAAATTTGTTGAATAATGACCAGCATTAAAATGGAGGCTCTTAAGAATTTATAGGCGGTGCTTAATTTATCATGTACTTTCCTTATCTAGGGGCTGGATTTATTTCCAAAGAGTCTTCGGCTCTGTGTATGACAGTGTAGTCATTTTCTTAAGGGCACAGCGTGTATTGGTAACAAATTTAAAAATGCAAGAGTATTTTATCAAAAAAGTCTCTGGCTCATTTCTGTGTGGATTCTGTTTGTTTACTGCTACTGCAGGCTTGACAGAAAGCAATTAGTACTAATTGTTGAAACCAGCTGCCTCCAACAACTTTGGTTCATCTTCTTTCTTTTTGTTGCTTGTAGCCTTCAAACTATCTGCTGACATTACCTTTGTGTGTATTACAGGTACTTAATAAAAAAATGAAACAAGATTATTTAACGTGCAGACAGGTGCTGGATTGGAAAGGAAAATTATTTTGTTACATATCAGTTTGAGGTATAGTTTATTTTCCTTTTCCGTTGTCTTATCTTTAAGAATAATACTCAGACATGTTAGTTGTGTCACATGTACAACACCTTTTCTTACAGTATCAAAGAAGGAAGGACATGGTCAGGATCAAGTCTATCCAGTGTTTTGATTTTATTGGAATAAATGGTTCAAAATAATTCTACATATTTGAATGTTTAAGATTTTTTTAACAACCCTGCTGTTAAAGTATTTCATCTTTTGTACGTCTATTCTTACACTATCAGCAACGTGTTTAGGTATAATGTATTCTGATTATTATTTACACATAGTACAGCATGACCAGCCAAGCAGATGCTATCTGCTTTGTATAAGTATTCTAAAACGAGAAGAGGTTCCTCAAGGGTTAAATAATACATTTCACTTTGAATTTAAAATATTTTTTACATTTGTTCCCATAATTCTCCGGTTTCCCATACATAACAAAAACCTGTCTTTAGAACCTAATCAGACATTTTCCATATTCAGGTTCAATTGTCGAGGAGATGTGCCTAATGTCTTCTAATTAATCGTTCCATGTATTTTCATCTGAGTTCACAGCAAGCACTCTAACAGGGTTCCAGACTCCTTGCTGTGTTATACTGCTGAGATATATAAAGATGTGTGTGCGTGTTTCTGTAGCATACCATAAGAATGTCTCTGTCCCTCTTGTTTGTCCTTTTTATCTTAAAATATGCATACTTTTTAGTTACACATTATAATGATTTATCTCATGTACATTCTAGCAGATACTAAGAGCCACCTAAAGGCTCTCGTTTATTGCTGTTGTTTTAATATTAACTTTGGCTTTATTCAGGTAATTTACTGCAGAGTCTTGAAAACAACTTATGATGCCTATTTGTTTCAAGGGCATATCCCTGCTCCGATCTTGCACACCAGTTCCAACTCTAATCTGGAGCATTTAAACACACTGTTCATAACACTGACGATAGGATGAACATGCATGTGATCATTTCTTTAATTAGGCAATATTAATGAGAAAATTGAGCACCCTGCTGCCAGATACCCAAGATATAATTTCTATTTTCTTAACTGTACCGAGGCCAATTCAAAACCTAACCAATTTAGCTAGCAAATTCAGGTTTCTTTCTTAAGTGGTAACAAACAGTTCTCTCTTTAAATCGTGAAATAGCAAACGGCAAGTACTTTCTGCTTTTGTAAGTTAAACACTTTCTGTTGTGACCTATTCAAATGACAGGTTCCCCTTGTTGACTCGTGTCGCCACTCTTGCATTTCTATGCAAATGATATGCAAATAAGCTGAAAAACATGCCAGACGATTAACCCCAAAGTACAGAAAGGTAACAGAATTAAACAGATTTTTATAGAGACGTTAATGGATGATCACTGTTGCATAAATACTTTTTTTTTTACTGAATGAAATATGAAAGAATATACTGTACATGTACTTTAGCAAAGGGAACATGCTTAACAGATAAGAAATGTATTGTATTAGTTAGCCTTGGACTTGATTTGAATATGTCTGTGCCAGGTGAATTGCAGTAACAGAATATTTGGCTATTTGAATATTTTTCTATTTATCTCTTGAATATTTAAACATTGTTCACTTTAAAGATGGTTTTCATGTTCCATTTTAATTCTTCTCTTAGTTTCCCATGCAGAGATTACAGTGTTAATAATGACCATTTCATATCTACTTTCTTGTGTATAGTTCTTTGTGGTTTTTAAGGTGAGATGATTGTGTATTCTATTCACACTCACACAGTATACATGAAGGTGCTTGATTTCTACACTTTACTTCAAGAACTGCATTCCAAAAGCTTCCAATTTAAGAAACCCAGCGTACTGTGGTGTATCATAGTTTATTTTAGATTTTATTTTTTTATTACGACTTAAAAAAAATATGTAATAATATTAGTTTTTACATGCGTTATATTTGAAACTTGGGATTTTTTTTTTTTGAATACTTGCATTGTTGGCTGGAGTGGAATAATATTCCACCTTATGTTATTTTTCAATTGAAGATGGCAGCTTTTAAATTTGAAGTTCTGACAAGTTAGAAGACAAGCCACAGGGCCTTCATTCATAATACTAATAAAACTCAGTAATGTAAAGTATTACAGCTGGAGGGGTTTGTTGTTTGTAGACAGGTGCACTGACAGGCACACATTCCCTATCTCTGAATGGTACTACAGATACCATGAGGCACGACAAAGAGAACACAATGTATGACAATCGTTCATTATTATTGGGAATAGATTTGCAGCACTCTGCTAACTGCGCTCCCTGCTGAATATAGACTGCGCTTTCCTTGGGCAAAATTGAGGAGACATTTTCTCATAAAAAAGGCATATCACACTGCTTTCAGCATACACAAATATCTTTCCTTTATTTGCTATGCCAAGGAAATGGCAGTGGTGAATATCCTTCATTGCCTTTATTTGCACGCACTGAATGATATTAACCACCAGGAAATCCTAGTAATACAAGCTGTGGATACAAAAGTTCAATAACGCACATTGGATGCCAATCATTTGTGTTTATTAAATACGATTCAATATTTCTAACTCTACTAGTTCCCTGGGTTCACTTTTTTTACTCCACATATACTGTAGAATAGGACAGGGGGTTTCAGTCTTGCAAACAGAGGAAGGTTTGGAGGACCCTTGGTTTGTGTTTTTTTCACATGATAATCTTTCCCCCGGCATCTGAATAACGTAATGATTCCTACTTTCAGTTTGTCCCCGAGTGGCTCGCCTGGTAAATAAATATCTGTGTGGTGTGCAAGATAAGTCATACAGTCAGGGGAGTGCAGATTCCAATCTTGGCTGTAGATTCCACAGGAAGCATTGCAATGGCTCTGGGGCTCCAGCGTATTAGGGTAGCAACCTCTCAGTGCTACAGTGGCTCTTTCTGTTTAGGCACCAGGTGAGGTCAGGCTGATACCTGTAGGACTGCCCTCCAGAAGCTGGTAGCTTGCTGACATCTGCTGTAGAATTCCTGGGTGTAAAGAGGCAATTGACTTGGTGGTGGGATCGGAAGACACCCAATGACCTTCTTAAAAAAAAAAAAAAAAAGAACATTTTCAAAATAATGACATCTCCCCTGTGAATAGACCCCTCATATTTTACATGACTTGTTCCATTGTTGTGTTTGCTGGTTTCTTATCCTTTTAATGCAACAAATGCATTTAAGATACAAAACCCTTGATAAAGTTATGGGAGGATAATTTATTAAAATTACTTTTACTCATTTTGTTTAATATATGCACTTCAACAATTAATAACCCAGTACTGGAGATTGCACTAAAGGCCATTCATTTATATAAATCCGCAACATCTGACATGGAGTATTTTTTAATCTGGGTTTGAGAAAGTGAAATTTTTCTCTTGCCTCAGGTTAAATCTAGTCACGTTAGTATCTCCCGACAAGTTAGAATTTAAAATAAATGTGTATAGACGTTGAACCGGCCTTGGCATTCATCATTGCAGAAACCCATTCTTGAGGTGTAAAATGAAGACCCCACCCAGTCATTCTGCAAAAGTTAATTATTTTGGGGTACCAGTGCACGGATTACTCATTGAAGCCTTTGACATGAATTTGAAGAGAAGGGAAATAGATTGAGTGAGCAAGATATCTGAGTTAGGTAAAATTGGCACCTGCACTGTAGTCCTAGGAAATGGTTAATAATTGGGGCTACCATTGTACTTACCTATTAAAACCGTTGGAATCAATGGAAATTGCTGCAACACAATTACTGTTGCTTTTGTACTGATCTGATTAAGTCAAAAACATATTTAATATCTTGGTAAGGGCCAGTCCTATATCTACAAAAATGGTCAAGTTAAACAAACCACAATGTGTCCATATTCAGTGTGTTAAAGGAAGTGAATTATCAGGGTCTCTGAAGGTTATTTGCCCTAACAAACACTAATTCTTGATACAGTTTCAGTACATACACTACCTGCAGTAACAACTATCCAGCCAGATGGATTAAAGTGGAACTGTACTCAAAATAACAAGGCTCTCTAAATGCTCTGTATACATAACAAATGTGTCTCGCTGCGCCAATTTTGTTAAAAAGTCAAGCATTCGGCCAGTATTTAATTTTTTTGTCTTTCTGGGTCAGCTGGAAATGCAGGCCGTTGCCATATTGGATCCTTTCTGGTGCTGCTGTTCCGTCATATTGTTGACAGCCACCCACACCAGTGAACGCTGGCAGGGTGAATTATGTCGGAATGCAAAGCGTTCGGGTGCAAAAATAACAAAAGGAAAAACAGTAACAAAAAGTATTTTTGTGTGCCTAAGTCTTTAAACCAACAAAGGGCGGCCATAACAAAACAATGGCTACATAATACAGGAATGGGACATACGCTCAATAGAATACTATGTGTGACTATAGAGCGAGTCAACGACATCACACAAAGCGCGACGGAAGAGAGCTCCAATGCATTATACGATTATATACGATACACTGCTCAAGGAGAGGCTGAAAATGCGTCAAAGGCTTTAGTTAACATGTTTTCTATTTAAATGGTTATATATTCATTGGCATTACAGTTCCCCTTTAAGATTTGACCCTTACTTGCATAATCAGTTATATTAAAATCCCCTTCAGCGAGTACTTCTTTTTCCATTTTGTTAATCCAGTATAATAACAGCTCTCTGTTCAAACATGCACTGAAGCTTTCTTGTGTGTTCACGTGTTATTCAACCCAATTTAACACCATCAACGTAGAGTTTAAGCCACTATGTCCTTTGTATACACGATGATCAATTACTGAAAACCTGGCTCTTTTCAAAAACTGCCAATTTTACTGGAATATTCCTTGTTAAAAAATAAAGCTATTCAAACACTATAATTATAATAAGCGCTAGACCCTGCGTTAATGCACAGATTCCAGATGCATTCGTCAAATTACGTTTTATTTATTTATTTATTTTTTTGCCTTCTCCTCGTGGTACTTTTAAGTTCAGAGATGGAGAGCATGTCTTCATTAGAAACATTAACATTCACAGGCTGTAGTAAATTTTGACAGTGAAAAGGTCTCTGTAACCTTTAGTTGTGCAGAAATGTTCTTCCCAAGAAAATTACAGCTGACACTGTCTTAATTAATGCTAGCTTTCTTTTCTGAAAATTGTGCGCTTGTCAGTAAAAGAGGCAGGAAGGGAAAAAAAAACGTGATTTTAAAATGCTGGACACAAAAGACTATAAGAATTAAACCCGGCGCAGTCTCAAATTTCATAATATTGTTCTGTTTGTTGCTGAGTATTGCTCCGCGGTAAGAAGATTCAAATCTATTCTCCCCTTATTTTGCAAAGTAGTATACAAATTGATTAATTGTTAAATCTAATGCATATTTTATCCACACTACAGTATCTCTTGTGTGCACATGTTGTCCTTAGGCCTGCAAAGTTACTCTGTATCTCAAATAAGAATTACATCCACACAAACAACAACAACCAAGACTGTGGAGGAAAGCACCCAGGTTATGCAAAACATCCATTAACCCCGACAATTTACAGGCTATACTGTCCCCAAAAGCATTTTTCTACCCAATTTGCTATGCCCAATTTGAATGTCTCCTCACTGCTGCAACCCACTGAAGATCAGCTACAAACCTCCATTGCTGCTGTGAAGCAAATTACGTTTTTCACCCGCCAAAGCGGATGATACCAAGCTTCAGAACCCTGGCAATTCTCTGTATTAACATGTGGGACACCGGACCAGTAGAGGCTGCTGAAGCGCGACGAGGTGAACTATATCCAGATGATTTTCCTCAGAGTGCAAGAGCCAATGCAATGCTCCTCGTGAGCCCCCGGTATTTGAACCAGGAATTTCTTGATCGGATGACTCACCCTCCCCTCCAGCATGCTACTGCCTTTACTGGATGGCCTATCCTTACTAAATCACCAGCTCTAAAACAGATTATTAATCTGTCGGACAACATTGACAGCAACTTCTCTGTGTACTGTATAAATAACTGTGAGATGGAATGAAGGGCTTATTACATTTAGTAAAGTCTGCAGTATTTATCTATTTATTTATTTCAACTGATATGTCACTTACAAAGAGGCCCTCGCATAGATAGCAATACTATTATTAATATAAAATAGAAATAACAATTAGATACACTGGGAGTCCAGGAGCACATATTATCTAAATTATCTAGAGCAAGCCGAAGCCAACCAATTAAAATGCTCAATTAATGAGCGTTCCTAACCATCTTATTTTGCTGTAACTGTCCCCTCAGACGCATAACAGCAGTTCACAGGCAGAAATTGCAAGACAGGCACACACAACAGGGTGACTGCATTCTTATTAAAAAAAAGCACTCAACAGTACATGTGTCTTGTTCTTCTTTTAATTAAAGCTAGTTTATAATAAGTTAACATGCACATCTGACTCTTATTCTGTATGTAGCAGACCTTCTTTAGATGTGCTTCCAAATTCCTTTGTTCACAACTTGCAGACATTATTTTGGCTGAAACCAGAAGGGTTTGTCCATTCCATGGGGAAGGTCACTGCAAATCAGACACAGACAGGAATACACCTGGAGCCCTAACGTCATGCCAACTACATCAACCTTACAATCAACACCTAAAGAACTCAAAAATGATGGTGGATAACCTGCAGATGGGATAAAGTCTGTGAACAGATTTATAAATTAGAAGTAGAATTTTGTAATATATGCAAAACGTTTCTGTTACCCAATGCAAAGACCTAACAGCCAGTGTAATATAATCAATATCATTTTACCAGTACTCATTAATCATTAAGATACACAGACACCTTCCCATGGAAATCTTAAAAATCAGAAGTTAGTCATCAAAATCAATTCTAAAAGTAAAATATGGGTGGTTGGTAGAATTGGTATGGGTCAGTGGGTTGCTAAATTATGAATACATTGTAGTTTTGATTTGGTAGGTATATTTCAACAGGGCTTTTCTGCAGGGATACTAAGAAAGATATGTCTAAAATATTTTCAAAATGTTGTAAAATACATGCACAACGGTAAACAGCAACTTTTCATAATGGATTTACTTGTGTTCTTCTGGGAGCTTGGCATTCCTGTACTGCATTTATTAACACTGTATTTAGAGTAGCAAATAAAACAGAAAATGAAAGCTATTTGGTTTTAGGCCATTAGGTCAGAATTAAAGTCACACTCGTATTTGCTTCAGTTTTATCATAGGACCCCACTTTATTAACTAACTTGGATTAATACAAAGTTGAACAACCTCTTTAACTTGTTTTAACTGATCTGCAATCAATTACCGGTACAGTAGAAGTTTCTTCATGTCACACCTCTGCTATAACAAATAATGATGTATTTAAAGATCACCTAAACAACTTATTATAGTCTCTCAGTAGGTGATGGTCTTTATTACTATTCATTTAATTAAAGAAAAAGTCCAAACTGTTCTCTCTCTGTTTTACAACACATAATTATGTCATCTTTTGATGTCTTAAAAATAACCTCTTTCCATTTCTGTGGAGTAAAGCCACTGAAGACCATCTCAGCTAATTAGGCTCACCTTTGTTTTTTCATGCTGGATTCTTTTGTTTTTGTCAATGAGCATTTTAGTAATTTGTGCTCCTGTTTAAAAGCTCAGTGGTCCTTAGGCTTTTTTAAGGTCAGGTGAGCAATTATATATATTTTTTGTTCTGCATTCAGCTGCCATTGCCACAGACTTTGACAGTTTGACACAGACCTACTTTTATTCCGATACTGCAATCTTCATCCCGTGGGTGTGAAATGAATGAATGCATCCAACACCTGTTGCATGGCAATAGACCACCTGGCCGTGGAAGACGAAGCTTCAGTTAGAATCTCCCATGAAGCATGAAACCCTGCATGTAAAGCCCTGGACACACTGCCCTACAGAAGCGTCCTAGTGCCAATTAAAATCTCCTACGTAGGACTTTTAAAAAAATCTCCTACAGACCTACAGAGATACATTTTTTTTTTTTTTTTTTTTATTGGACTAGGACGCCTCCATACTGCCCGATACGATCCATAGCGACGCGATTTTTCAATCACATCAGTCACATCAGGAGTGTTATGATTTTTCAATCACATCAGTCACATCAGGAGTGTTATGTTTTGCGATGCGATTTTACAGGATCGGCTAGTGTTACACCCACTCGTAAGTCTCAAAGTCAACTCAATGAGTTCACCACGTCATGACTGGAGATGTGCATGTATTCTCTCTAATTATTTAATTAAACTGATTAGATAGTGAAGTGCAAAAAATAATGTATATTTAAGAAAAAGGTGTTTCAATGGGGTATGCTTTTTATTTTATTTATTAGTCGCTGTCAGAGTCGAAGATTCTTTTTTCTCGTTCGCTTGGTTGGTGCTGCCGTTGGTTGAGGATGATTGTAAATCTTCACAGAGACAGATTTGATAAAAGTGCCTAAAAACCACAAATTGTGGGTGTTGTCGAGTGATTTAAAACGAGACATGTTGTTTGAAAGTGGTCGGGGTGTACAGGAGTCAAATATGGGTCAAAGTCAAATATATATGTTTTCATTGTCAAACAAGTTTAAAGTTAATAATAATAATAATAATAATAATAATAATAATATATTTGATTGTATCAGGTAAAGATCATTATATATCCCTCAGAACTAAATTATGAGAAAAAAGAGGTCTAATTGAAAATTGAATTCAAAGTAAATACATTTGTTTTTGTTCCCTGTTAACATTAAGAGTATTTTATGTTTTCTCAGACACAATAGTGATACTTTATTAATGTATTTGCAATCTCAGGTCATTATATTCCATCCAAGCACACATAGACAGCAGAACAGGTTTTCCCTTGAGGTCAAATTTGACCACTCAGGCCATCTTAGTGGGGAGATTAATCCAAACATTTTAGAGCTCTCTGCTCTGGGGAGAATGGCATTCGATTGGATTATTTAGGGAGGACAAAGTGTTTTTGTTGATGAGTGTGATGAAATCCTTGGAGAGCGAAATCAATCTTGTATAGAGACCCAAGAGCATTGATCTTGGTGTACATTGATAATTTCTGGTTGTTTAGCTATCCGGAATGACTGGCCAAAATGAGCCAGTTGTTATAGTTTTAAGCTTTTGGGTATTTATTGGCATCCTTAGCTCTCTTATGATTAATCACACATTCAAAGTGGGAGCTCAGTGAAAATTGACCAGCATGCAGCAGCAAAAAACAGTGGATGGCAACAAAAAAAGTGCATGTTACTTGAGTAATGGTAAATATAATACCAATAACTTTAAACTGATTATTTTTTTAGGTCCTTGAATAAGCATGTTCTTTACTCTTTTCAGATGTTTGTCCAGATCTTTATTTCTAACACCTCGTTAGTTAAGCAGAGATGTCCAGCTTCACTAATTGGTGCTATTTCCATGGTGCACTTAGCAACTGACAAGCGCAGCATTAGAGTATGTTTCTTGAATTAATTGACAAATGTTCTTGTTTTGAAAACTATATTGTTAAAAAATAATGACGTCTCATTATTATTTGATGATGTGTTTGAAGTTGCTAGCGCTTTCTAAATGATATCACTTCCAATTTGAAATGAGAAATCACACATGTGTTTCTGAGAAAATGCATTTGAAATGCTTGATGATGGATGCTTGGAACAAACTGACAATAAGCAATCGTACAAAAACACAGCATCACTAGTTGATACCTTTCTATGAATATATATATATATATATATATATATATATATATATATATATATATATATATATATATATATATATATATATTGTAACAGAGCTTCTCTCTTATCGGCTTGTTTGCCCTTTAAAAACACAGACCCAGACACAGAACTGCACAGTGAAGCACTTTCGTGCACTTTTATTACAAAACAAAATAAACAAACAAAACAAAAACCTAGCTCTCATTGAGCACTAACTAAACACACAGGAACCTCAACTATAAGGCAGGGCGGCTAAGCTGTTTACCTGCTACACAAACACTCTGTTCTTTCAACTTACACTTTTCCTGTAACCTTTCTTGACTGCTTGGAAGCAGAGCACCCCTTCTGCCTCCTTCTCCTCAGCAGCCTAGAGCAGACTGACTGCTTCTTTTTTATACTCTGCACCTGGCTCTACTTTCCAATCATTGCCAGGTGCCGGTGATAATTAAACAAACAATAAAACAATTACCTTGGCAGGGAGGCTTTACTTCTGTCCCTGCCATAAAACAAAACATTTTTCATATCGCAGGCCCCCTGTCCTGCTACATCCGTTACAATATATATATATATATATATATATATATATATATATATATATATATATATATATATATATATATATATATATATATATATACTGTATGTTGCATTTATGTACTGTGGCAGAGCAAGAGCCCTGCCTATAAATAAAGTGTGGGTGTTTTTATGTGTTTTGGTGGTGGTTGGCAGGGATGGGGTTAATTTCTGTTCCTGCCAAATACATGTGAGAATGTGGCTGTTCCTAAATGGGATAATTGGTGCTAATTGGGAACAGCCACATGATATAAAAAGAGAACCTGAAGCCCCATTAGAAAGACTACCAGGGAGCTGGGAACAGAGAGAAGGTACAGTGTTTGAATGTGTATACTTGAATAAGTGTCTGTTTTTTGTGACCAGTAAACAGCTTAGCTGTCCGGTATAGTATAGAACTGAAAAGTTTAAGTTCGCACTCCTGGTTTTGTTTTTTTGTTTAAAATAAATGTACAGGCCTACCCTGTTAAAAACCCTATCTGTGCTTGTGAAGCTATTTACAATAGAAGACACATGAAGAAGGTCCTGCATGTGGCAAGCTCATCCTGGTTTGTCACAGTACATATATTTATATGTCATGAAACAACCTTAATCACTTTCATATGAGTTCATGTTTAAGGATTTTACATATTCACAGCATACTGTATATTGGTTAATCTGCCTGTAGAGAAAGGTAATGTATTTGTTTCAGGCCTATTATTCTCTTCAAATGTGCAATTGTCTATAACAAGACAAAAGCCACACTCCTGCACACTGTACCCAAGGCTAATGTTTTAAACAACTCTTCCTGGAACATTCTTTATCCTAGTGGTCCTGAGAAGAAGCTGCCTGTACAGTTAAGTAAGAGCCAAAGGTGGCAAAAACAAAAAACAAACTCATATTTAAAGGCATTTCGGACACATCCCAATTTAAGTGTATTTTGACCTTCTATCTAATACCAAATATAACATGCACCCTTTGCACAAATCGTAAGGTGTCCGTAATGGTATTTTCTATACGAGTTGTCTGTTATACAGGGTGCGTGCTATATTTAGCTAATTACGGTATTCTCCTTTTGTTTTTCATTTGCAGTATTTAGAGTACATTGCCACCCCACTCCTTGCTGGGATTGATTTTAGAATGATTTAATACTGCACTGTTTCCACTTTGTTTTGTCTTTTAACACTGTTCGTCTGCCTTTCGTTTTGTAGGCAATTATAACTGCGTATGTAACATCTTTCAAACACAACCTGAAATTGAGCATGCAGCTTTGTTGTATGATTGTAGACACAATAAACTGTTTTAAATGTATGTATTCTATGAACAGATCTGGTGGCTACATTACATTAGGATCAGCTTCATCTATATACAAAAAAAAAAGTGGGGGAGAAATGACTCCTGAGGTTTTTGTTAACAATCGCCAAAGGGATAGTATTACACCCTGGAGTCAATGGCTGTTATGAGAAGACCTTGGTGTCACAGTAAGGAACTCTGTGTAAGTCTGCCTTTATAAAACATGTGGCGTGATTCAGTTACTATTCTAGTTTACAGAAACTACCTCACCTAATGTTATCAAGGAGAACAGAGCTTTGATATCAGAATACATTACATTCAAATGTAAAGGGATTTTCGTGTGCCTTTTATTTTAATTGGTACAGTTGTAGGGGGGACTTCAACAAAAATCTATAGAAAAAATAAAATAACTGATACCTGGCAGAACCGTCAAATTCCAGTTTCTGATTTTCTTTTATGAAATGATTTATGCCCGTAAGTTTGTGATTCCCATTGGCAGGCAGTGGTTCCTTAGACGTGTAAAAACATTGGCAAGATACTACACACGTGTTTTTTATTTTCAGTGCCCAGAAATCAAAGGCAAAACTTGGGTTACAACTCTGAAAATCGTTCATGACTGAATTTTTGTTTCACTATACCTTTCTAAAACAATATGAATTGTTCTGCTTCTTGTAGAACTACTAAAATAAACTATGACAAAAAGTCTATATCAATGTCTTTATGTAAGAACATAAGACAAACACAAGCGCATTCATTCATACTGCATTCAAGGAAAGATTTCATACATCTATTTTTAATATATGTATGTCCAGCAGGGGGTTATTGTGTACATATTTACATTTGGATCTGAGAGCATTTCTCTATGCTTTAGTTTGGTCATATAAGAATTTCAATAAAAACAGAAGCGTTTTGGAAATAAACATTGTGTGCTTTAGGTAATAAATCAGAATTGCTACAGGCACTGAAAATATACCACAGCACTGACTAAATGTAGTTTTAGAAACAGTTTGGTTTTATGTATTCTTTTAAGAACTTCTGCTTGACTAGTGTATAAAATCTGGATGTCTGTTTTTATCGTTCTGTTTGGAAATTGCTGGGAGGGTAAAGAAACTCTAATGTGTGACAGATTCATTACATCTGCGCTCAGAACCACAATCACCGCTCGGTAATTTCTTTTATTTATTTTTCCAAAGTGAAAACAGTTATCCTGACTGCATCAAGTGACACACATTTTCTACATGTACATTTTACAATTGAAGTTGTAATGCACAACAGCCCAATTATCAAGGCCAGGAACAACTGCAGTTAAAACGTCTCACCGGATCTCCAGATTAGGAGCTGTCTGACACAGTTGCATTTCATCAGAGTGCATTCCAAAGGAACTAAATCACTGGCATGCAATGTAATTCTGTTATAAAGAGCTTGTTGAAACATATGAATGCCATGATCCAATCAATTTAAAGTATGTTAATCATCCCGTGCATATATCTATAGTCACAGTCGTCACCCCAGTCTAGTTTTATAATTGAATGTGTATGGAAGCAGGAGTACAGAATACTACACATACAGGGTAGACAATCAACCATGCATCTATACAGGAACTAAGGGAAGATATTTTCACAGCTATAGTATTAGAAAATCAGTTCTTATGTGCCAGATGTAGTGAAAACAGTATTTGTATTCTTAATAATAATAATATTGTGAGAAATATTTGTATATTCATATATTTAATATTTTAGTTATCAGTGTTTGAGTTCTCCTTCATTCTCTGGTTTGTACTGTTGAGAGCTGTATAGGTCACTGCTGGATGTTCAGTACATTAGCAGTGTCTGTCTGCCGACTGCATTTCCACCACAGGTAGAGTCTGGAAAGGGAGGATGTGCTGTGGGTGAACCAAAAATAAATGACTGATCCCAGCCCAATCAGGGCACTCCTAGCCATTTTAATAGCATGTACCTCAGTCTCTTAGCTACAGTCCAGATAAGGACTTGTCACATTTCCTGTCCAAGCAGTCCTCAAGGAGAGGACTGGGGTAATAAATCGTATTTTATTTTATAGACAAATAAATGCTGAGATAAAATATTCGAGGATCTGTGCTTGAATACTTGCCATAGCAGCGCTATTGTAATAACTGGGGTGACATTAATTTACTGCACAGTGCCGTAGGAAGAGGAAGAAGGAGGGAGAAGGGCATTAAAAGAGGGACATTACTATCTCACAGATTTATTGGGATTGGCCTCCCTCATTTCCAGCCATCATTAGTTGATTAGGTGCAGATGACAGTATGGACAAGCCTGTTAGAAAAGCTGGCAAAGCAGAGCTACCAGCATTAAAACGCAGGCTTAGTGTTGTGTGACTGACCAAATGAACGTTCACTGTTACCACCGCTAGTAGGTGACCAGGTAGGACTTTGACAACATAAAGGGAAGTGTGTAAGAATAGAAATATGTGCATACCTTTACAAATGTACTGTGTGCGTTACAAAAAAAAAAAAAAGCATTTTTATAATAAATTGAATGTTACAGGAATGGAATTTCTAGTTTTGAAAGAATACACACACACAAAGTTCCAAAGCTTTTATTGTTATTATTGTTGTTGTATTTATGTTTTATTTTTACAAAGTCAGTGACAATGCAAACAAGTCATCTTTCTAGTCTATGAGAGAAAAACTGTTTGAACCGCAAAATAATGTGTATTCAAGTCGTTCCTGCTGTTACACTACAAAACATTAAAATCTCAAGTTACTGGTATCAGACATCTGCTTTGATTTGTACAGTTTATTTTTCCTTTGGAAAATCATAATTAAATTCAGGAAGGCATTCTCAAAATAAAACATGATTAATGACTTGTTTTCTCATGTTTCATCCCTATATATCTTCTTGTGCTAAAACTGGCATGCCTTAAAAAACAGTATCTTCCGTTTTAAACATGTACAATTCAAAACAGCAGACAAATGAAGTGTAGCTTTTATTTTACTGTGACATGCAGACCACTTTAGGCAAGATTGTCCAAATTGAGTGTTAAATGATGACTGTGCTACTAATAAAACCATATATATAAAACATTGTAAACATTTGCAATAAACAGACATCAGTAAGGTGTTAATCAAATTATATACAGTACATATGCTTCACTTATTGGATGGAATAATCATTTCCCAAAACGTTTCCCACCCCCCACCCCCCTCCAAGCTAAAATGCTATCTGATGGGGCCCTTCGTCTTCAGGAGCCGAAGACGCTAATTCTGTAACTCAAGGTCTCAAGTTGGGGGTGGGGTAAATAGGCCCTACACTAATGAACAGCAGTTTTATTTATATTTTGTCCATATCAAATTGTTGAAGATGATTTTATACCAGTATGATCAAAAACATATTTTCTTATGCAATAAAAATGTTGCACTCTGCAAACACTCTGTTTATGGTTAATCTTTGGGATTCTGTTTAAAATTAACTGATATTTCTAAGAACTGATGTAACACTTAGCCTCTTGAGGGACGGCTGAGATGAATGGTGGGAGGATCAAATGCCATGGCAATTACAAAGTATGTAAAACATACAACTTAAAAGCTCCCAATTCCAAGCACATTTGAAAAAAAAAAAAAAATACCTTAATGCCACATATCTCTCTCTGAAGTTGATCCGTTTTGCTTTCAAGGGCATGGCTGCCTAGCATTTAATGTGTCTCAAATGCTTTTTTTTGTTTGTTTTGTTTTGTTTTAAATGAAATCCAACTTGCATATCAAAAAGGGTATTTAATCCAACATCAAAACAGGATTTACAATTAGAATTGGAGTATTTGCATTTAGAGTCAGTATCTCATTTGAATTCCAAAAATAGTGTGTTATTATATGTAGGACATTCCGTTGGGGATCACTGTTTATGAATTACCATTATAACTAATACATTGTATCTATAAGCTATTCTCTTCAGATGGTATTTATATGCTATTCTGTGTGAAATCTTATGAATTTGCAGTAATTGCGTTCTACCCTGTGGAAGTTTCTTTGTGAACGATATATATGAATTGTGTGTGTGAGAGAATTGTGCAGCCTTGTTAATAAAGGTCTGGTCTTTGCGTGTGAACTGTACACAAAGATTAAAGATTTTTTTGTTGTTGCTTCAATTCAAATCCTACTGGCAAAAGCGAGCAGATAACGGGATAAATTAGACTTTAGTTTAAAACCATAAGAAGGAGAGCTTTGGATCAAAGAAATCTTAGATTAAATCCAGACCAAACATGAACAGCTGCCATAGAATGAGGAAACAACACATTGGAACGGATGATGTGACAACTTTGTTTTTATTTTACAGATAACAAATTAAATATATAACATCAGATTGTCTGACGAAAGGATGGGGGAAAGAAAAAAATCAAACAACTGTTTAAAACTTCTTCAATGAAACATGTGCAATAGTTTTAATGCGGTTTACCAAAAAGTAAATATTCTCTTACCAGCCATTTACATAAATAGAAGAGTTTATATTAAAAAGGCAGCAAATGACTCCTGACTCCACAGCAGTGAAGCCGCTGGGCCTGTGCATCCCCTGTGAACAATTTTTTTTCTGCATTGCAAACTCTTACATTAAATTGTGATAAATGAAGAGCGGAGGCTATTCATACAAATCAATGACTTTAGTGTATGTGTCATTAGCCTGAGAGATGCAGGCAGCGGTCACTACTATAAATCATGTGATGATCTGCTGTCTGTGATTCACTGCGAGCAGATGCATTAGCAAGGTTAAGAAATGAAATGAGTCTGTGCATTTTACTTGTGTTTTAACAGTCCCCTGCATTCACCCAAAGTCGGCCGAACTAAATGAACTGGTGGTAAATCGTACTTTATGTTCTGAACTATGTTCTGCTTTCCAAACCACAACCATCTTCCCAGACTGTTAATGCTTTTTATTTTAATTTCATCATTTTCTCAAAAGATAAGAACCATTCAGATTGTTCTTAGTGACAAAAACATGTACACATATAAAGGGGTAAAGTCTTGGTAAGAAATGAATAAATTAACTAGGATTACAAGAAAGCAAAATACTTTAATGTCCTTGGCTTAGACTCGTGCTTCCTTTGTTGAAACAGGTCCATAATGTGATCATTTTCGGTTGTAAAGATATTTTATTATAAAAACCTACATTTATACCTTTATATGGGACTGGCTTCCTTTAAGTATAGATGTTTTGCTGCTATTTCAGTGTCATTTTTGCTTGTTAAGTCAGCCTGACAGTGATGAGAGAGCCAAGTAATCAAATGTAAAAAAATCTAATCATCACAAAAGTGCCACATACAAACAAAAATCCACACAGAATACTGCAACGTGCATCCAAAGGTGTCTTTGTCATTTCTCAAGATTGTTTTTAATTTGGTTTAATTTTGTTAGACAATACGTGCAAAACAATAATTGTGGAAGCCCGTTATTTATTATAATGTTCTTCATTACTGCATGATCAAATGCTGCTTGGAAAACAATGATCGGACTGTATATGAATAAAGGTGTTAAAGTAAATGTGGAAATATATGTAAACTTAGACATGCTTTTCCTCTTCGTGTTGTTATAATTATAATATAATATAATTGTTTGAAAATGCCTGATTATTCTAAGACGCTTCTTCAAATTGTAAATAAATGTGTCACACTTTGGTTCTGTGGAATAATTTCACAAATCACTTTTCTTTAACACATGCATCACAATGATTCATGCTGTTTATGTGCTGCACCAATCGAATGAGATTCAGGGGCCTACCAGCAGATCCTGAGTATTGCTTGCTCAGATTCGCCAATCCAAAATGATGTAAATTAGCTTGGTAGAAATGATGGTAATAGGCCAAAATAAAAATAAAAAATAAGGTGATAATTGTGTTAAATGTGCATTTTTGGTCCCGGTAGTGTAACTGTTAGCTAGGGGTCTCCATTTGGGCACTGTGTTATGTATTGAGTACTGAGTTCTGTCAGCCACTGCATTGAGCTTTATTCCATGTGGCCCCTGTGTTTTTGATTGTAGCTAATAAAGGTGGACACTTCACAATGAACCTGATTCTGATTGGACTGCGAGCTCTTCCATATGCTCTTCTGTCTGTGCTACCCAACCCAACAATAGAAAAATGCTTCCTCAAAAGTACCAGTAGGTAAAGTGAACTGCATTGAAATAGTTAACTGAAGATGTTGTTACAATGTATGAAATAGAAAACGATTTATGATTTAGCAATACTTACAATCATTTGCACATGTATACAGCTCCATAGAGGCAATACGCAGTGGTCCAATTGGCCTTTTGCAGGGCCAGCGAATAACACAATTGTGTGGTACAACTTCAAGAGCAACCACAACTGTGCAACCCTGTCACTTACAAAACTCTTCTTCATCAATCTTTACCCATCTTTACCTCTGGGGGAAGCAACAGTCAAGTTTGCTTTTTTTATCATATTTTTATAGGGCTGACTTTTTTTTTTTTAAATCCTTTTTGTAGATATCACAAAAGCCGTTTGTGTTTTTGCCTAACATACAATATGTTATTGCATGTAGCTAATGAGTTTCAAGTAGAAGCCTACTAGTCTACAAAAAATAGTCGTTGGATTTTATTTAACTAAAAAAGAAAAAAAAAAAATCTCTGACCCAAATTAGGCCTAACAAGAATTACAATACCCCTATTAGGCAATTAAACGTGCACAATCATATGCGCTAGATCTGGAGCTTACATGGTTTATACCTACAATACTCACCTGAGGGGATACTCTCTAGCCACGGTCTCTGGTGACCACATAATTTGGCACAGTAATGGGGTAAGTTACAGATGTATTCTGACACCTCAAAGAAGATCCCAGCAGCTAACAAATGAGGGCCCTGACTCAACAGCTCAATCGCCATTTTCCCTTCTAAATTACAGTCTTTCTATTTTTTTTTTTGTCTGGGATCTCAGGGACTCCTGGCTTGCGTACTGTATGTCTGAAATGTAATGATGAATGGGTGTTGACACTATTAAACAAAGGTATTATTAGTAGATTACATCTAAGAGGCTGGGCTATTTTATAAAGAGGGCACTGTAAACCCTGGGGCTCAATGTATCTCCCAATTACAACACGAAATCCTCCAACACTGGATCACGGATGAAAGTGAATAAATGTTTCTCAATTCTTTCTCTAAAACACACACTACCGAGGCTCCAAGCTCTTTAAACTGGGGCTTTAGAAAAATGTCTGTTTTATGAAGCTTCTTCTGACTACTTGCCTCCTTTTCTTTTTCTTGTTTTGTTTTTATCCTTTTAGTCCTGACAGAGCCTAATTAGAAGCTGAAACAGGGCTCTCTCTCATTGCCCTTAAATCAGTAATTGGTTTCAGTGCTGAGACTGTCAGGAAATTAACACATCACACCATGACAGCTGTTAATTTTTTCTCCTTATTTGTCATATGAATCACTGCTGATTTGCCAGGGTGCATAACAAATTAGTGGCCTGTAATCAGCGCCCTCTCTCTTGTGTACAGCACCACCTTCTTTGTTTTAGCCTTGCACCGTTACTCTGCTGCTCCAGCGCACAGATGTCTGTTGCTAGGTGTGTCCATGTCAATAAATCAGAACCAACAAGCCCACGAGCCATGCAAGAACCAATGCTGATGAGAAGACACTCTTGACACACCGTTTGGAAAAGTGACTCAAAATTAGACTGGTCGCTGCGCAGTGCATGTTTTCGAACAATGGAACCAACTGATTAGTACCGGAATGATTTGATAATTAGAATCCAATAACATAGCCGCCGATAAGATAATGATTAAATGTAGTTGATAAGATCACACTTGTTAAGGTCAGAAGAAGGGTAAGATCACCATTTCAGAAGCCACTCTAACCTTAGCAGTTCAAACATCTCTTCGTTAATAATTGAGGCAGCTTTCGTTACAGTTGAGTTTCAGATTACTGCGTGGGCAACGAACAAAAGCCAACTTAAAGGGAGGGAGAATAATATATGGTCTTAAAATATATATATATATTTAAGGTGGATTCATGTATTTAAAACATGTACAAATTATAGAAAAAAGAATAGATTAATTGCCTAATGAACCTTTTCAAGCACCATGTCAGCAAAGTTTACTGCAGATTTATGAAATGAACTTCATCTAGCAGGTACTGCTCAATTTACAGAGCCGATTTGCCCAAGTGCCTTGTGAAGCTACACACAGGGAAACACCCCCCACCCCCCGGGCACATATAATGGACATTTTCTAAATAATAGCAATTCTAAGCTTTGATCAAATAAATCCAATTTATCTACAGTAGGTGTTGTTAAGACCACAACAGCAGTGAAGCACTTTATTTAAAGAAAAACATAATTTAATTGGTCAAAACTGGCTCTAAAAAAATCAGTTTTTATATAGACTATTTTATATATTTCCACCCCATAAGTAATCTGTTACAGGGGATCCGATGCCCTACTCTTTAAATGTGAAACAAGCCTACTGTCTGCACATCAACATACCTCATTGCTTTTCCCTTCCACATGGTTATGATTGAGAAAATTGTTAGAAAAATGCAAAAACAGTTCCATCAGATGGGCTAGAACAAAGTATAAGGTTTCAGTGGTAGTGGATGTGATCATCCCTAACACTGGCATTTGGAGTTGGGGGATGCACTAAAGCGTGCATGTGTGAAGGGATGTCATCATGTAAGGAATTCTTTTATCATGTACCCCGAGGTCCTGAATACAATTATCAGAGTGGATCTCTAATATAAAGTTAAAAGCAAGTTGGCATTAGCCCCTGCAGCACTCCATGCTTCCATATTGGAAGGGTAAAAAATGATTGCTTAATTTGTCTTTTTGCTTTTTTGAAAAGACCTTTTTTTATATAATGTACAGTACATTATTGCTTTTTTCTTTTTGAATTTTCAATTTTCTCACAAATCAGAAACATTTACAACAGTTGTGCTGCTTTTTTTTTTTACAATGTAGATCTCACATTTTTTGTGTATTTCGGTTTTAAAAATTAACACTTGCAGCAAATTATTTTCACAAACCTCTAATTCTCGGGGATCTTACTAAATCCTACTCAGTTGTCTGTAATGTCTGACAAAGAAAAGAAAATTATACTTTATTTAATATATATATTTTCCAATTAACACTCAGTAGCCATTGTAACTCCCTAACACTCTTACCCACTCTTGGTTAATCTTTAAAACAAACACCAAAAATGATGACAAAAACGATAACCTGAATTAAACATTTATTGAGAGTGAAGTAAAAATCATAGTAAAGCGAGGAAATTATGGATTTTATTTTTTATTCTAGCAAGTACACGGTTAGTAATTTAGTTGATTGACTGAGTTTTAGTTGCAATCAGCAGAAATTAAAGGCGCTAACATGACAGGACATCAACATTACCAGTTAACGCAACAAAAAGTGGACATGCCACAACTAGCCTTTAAATTCTTGTGTGTACAGTTTTCATTCTCTTTGTGCTAATCACAATGAAGAACATTGTGGCAGTCAGGCTGGGAAGCCCTATGCATTGACTAGTGTAGCTGTGGGATAGGATGCTGATCAGCTGATTAATTAGAGGCATTTTGTTTTGGATTGACGCAATTACAATATCATTTTTGTTAAATGATGATTGGTTTTACCATTTGGGAGGGGGGCTCTTAATCTGTTTTTGTTGTGTCAGGATCAAATGTAATAACTAAAGTCAGGAAGGATTACCCCTGTTTTGTCTTTATTGGCTGAAGATGATCTGTCATTTCCATAACAAGATTGTATTGTGTTTGGATGATGGTCAGTAAATGGCACCACTGGCAAAACGTATTTAAAACAGCACCAAAAAACATTTGCAATACATTCAATATGATAAGATTGGCTGTAAGGACCATGTGTCAGTCATGTTCTGATCAGGATTCTATTATATTAGGACCATGTTTAGACCATATTTCATTTGAGTTAGGATCAGTTTAAATCAATATTTAGATATTTTCTGGTAGTGGTTCCATATACTATACCATAGTCCAAACATATCATGTTTATTTTCTCATCAAACATTCAGGAAACTTGTTTTTAAAACGAGAAATAAATGACTTTATAATAAGTTTGGAATGCCTGGAATCCAATGAATAATAAGCGTGAGTAACTTGCAAATGCTGGAATATGCAGAATCCAGGCCTATTATTCTTCAATTATAGTGGCTGGAATACAGTGTGATTTGAGGACGCATTGCCAGTCCACACCTGAATCAGCTTCAGTCATCTTCAACTAGTAAGGCCTTTATTAAATTAATTATTTAATAAAGTGGCAGTTTAGCAGGAATTTAAAAAAAAACACCCTAAAATGTGGGATAAATCCTTTTGATAATCTTTGCCATCTGTCTTCCAATCCTAAAGTGTACATTTTTTTTTTTTTTTACATCTTCTACAAGTAAGTGAGATCCTTTCTGATGAGAATCAGGTTTGTCTTCTTTTTGTTCCCCACACAGGAAGTTGTTGTTTTCTATCTCATCTCTTTTAAAACTGCAGTCGCAGGGTTGGAAATGTTGGTGACTCTGCGCTTCCGTGTTTGTGAAATTGGACTCCCTTTCCCCATTGCTGTAAACTTCACACACCTGACACGTTGCGGGGTTTCAAGGCATCAGTAGCTGCCTGAATATCTGAGAAAGCACATCCATTTAAACAAACTATTTTTCATATACATGTTAAGACTTTTAAACTCAGACACCAAGCAGACTAAAATAGACAGCTTCATTGTGTTACAGAAGCTCGCTGTTGGATGTATCTGGTACTCAGTAAACAACAACTTTTTTGAAAATAGCAACATCTTGTTGTTGGCTTATTTTTATCACTGCATGAAACCAGTACCACACGAAGCTGATTTTACAGACCCCAGTTCATTTTAAAATACTGCAGTGCTCTCAACATGACTAACAAACAGAGGACCCTACATCACATTTCAAACAGATATTTACTTTTTTGGAGTTTTGCACAGAAATAGTACATTAATGGTGTATATACCCCTTAGTTAGTTATATGAGCAGAGAAGTGCACTATATGCATACACCATCACAGAAGTGAATGTGCATGAGCTTCCACTTGTATTATAAATCACTATATTTTTTTGTTTATTGCAGTGATAAATCTGGAGTATGAAGAACCCCACAAAATAAAATAATTAGGTAACACTAAGTGTCTCTAATTACTGTGTATTTACATAGTATATACTTAGTAAATACATGTGTATCTACACATAATTACAATGTTTTATATATAGTTACAATGTACTTAACATGTACATTTTGTGCATGATGTAACCCTAACTCTAAACCTAACCCTAATCCTAACCCTCTTAACCCTAACTCTAAACCTAACCCTAAACCCCTAACCCTATCCCTAACCCCCTAACCCTTTTCTGATACAACTGTGAACTTACATATATCGTGCAAAAAGATTTACACTTTAAGTACATTGTAACTATGTATAGTAACATTGTAATTATGTATAAGTACGCATGTATTTACTAAGTAACTACTATGTAAATACACAGTAATTAGAGACACTTAATATAAAGTGTTACCAATAATTATTAGATAAAAACATAAACATGTAACTCTTTCTTCAGTTTTGGACCAGACTAGACTGAGGGAAAAAATGCTTCATAGATTCAACTACAGTATATAAGAACGTTTGACTAATGGAAACATGGCATCATTGTCCAGTGCAGTACAGTGTAATTAATAACATATCCATTTTTTTGCTGATTTTTTTTAACTGACTTGTGGCATCAGCTGCCTTGCTTGTTATCTTTGTCACTGGGGCTCCTATCTCACACAGATCATTATTCAGCAACCTCTCCTGGAGAAGGTGTGATGCCTTGTCTATTTATTATGCAAAATGTATCCTCCCCCCCACTTCCCCCCAGCCATACAGCTATAGGTACCAGGCACTCCGTGATCTCACACCATTATAGGTTGCTTTTAGAAACATTCTTATAACTATTATTACATTTTGTAAATTGCCAAAGAAACAACAAGCACCTCACTCTGTAGCTGTATATACAACATCAGATTTCTCATTATCACGAAAAGGTAAATCACGATGATTTTGCTGTGACATACATGATATAGATGGATAAATGCCTTCATATACCCCCAAATGTTATTAAGTTTCTTTTTAGTTATTCTACATGTATAATACATTTTATGATTGAGTGCTTAAAGTTATGGATGAAGATCTATAAATATCCTTATGATGACTCATTGAGGACATGGAAAAAAAATAGTTTTGTCGAGATCATGTTATAAATTCTCTCAGGATTTCCACATTTTAAATAATCTATCTTGTGATCTTGACATGAATACTGAAATGTTGAGATCCTGAGATAATGTATACTGTGATCTCAACAACATGTTTTTTTTTCTCTCATGATCTCGTGATCAATTGCATATGCAAGCTTCAACCCAAATAAATTACAGATGCAGAGTTGCATAGGGATTAGATCAGGTGTCCATCATGTTTCCATCATTCTGGTGTAAAGCCAGCTACACTTGTGCTGTCTACGAGTGAAGTAAGATGCACCTGGGAGGTTTGCAGTGCTGGTACATTCGCGGTATGACAGCCAGTGTTATAAATAGCTTGCACGCTCCGAGAAGGAGAAGATTTCTTTGTCTGCAAGCTGTTTTAGTTTTATGAAGATGCCTTGCCATATATTCAATCATTGGCTCTAGAAGATATAAGGAATTCAAGCAATTTCATAAAAGTCCTATTACGTTTGAATTCACTGATATGATGGCTTATGTATCTTATGTAGGCCTCTGAAAAAACGCCACTGGCAAAACCATAAAATATAACTTACCTTTATATGTATTGTTAATACAAGTCTTCTGACTGTTATTGAGCATTTAAAACGTATTGTTAACTCTATAAAAGCATTTGCACATTGATGCAATTTTCCAAAGGAAATCAATAAGCGCCATGTTTCATATTTTTTACACAGACGTCCTTATTTCATTTCACAATATAAATAGACAATTAAAAAAAATCAATTATAGATGTAGATTTCGGTGGATTTTGACATTTCAGATTGTTAAGTAGAGATCATGAGAGAAAAAAAAAACATGTTGTTGAGATCACAGTATACATTATCTCAGGATCTCAACATTTCAGTATTCATGTCAAGATCACAAGATAGATTATTTAAAATGTGGAAATCCTGAGATAATTTATCTCATGATCTCGACAAAACTATTTTTTTCCATGTCCTCAATGAGTCATCATAAGGATATTTATAGATCTTCATCCATAACTTTAAGCACTCAATCATAAAATGTATTATACATGTAGAATAACTAAAAAGAAACTTAGTAACATCTTAGTCAAACGTTTCAACAGAAGCCTTTATTAATGTCTGCATAGCATGGTTACTCCCCCTCTTGTAGCCCTTTTTCAGCATTCTCATCGGTCAATGCTTGGTGTGACAACAGCAAATTAGGGTGGCTTAGTGCAGGAATCTCTGTACAAATCCATACCTTAAACTCTACATCATAGAAACTGAGTCAAATTTAAGAACGTTAAATCTATCCCTGCCAACAATCACAGATGTGGCCATTCCCTAATTAGGTAATTGGGTGCTAGTTGGGGAATGGCCACCAGTATTAAAAGGTGAACAAACGCTTTGTGTGGAGGTGTTAGGAGATGAGAAGCCATCCTGTTTATTTAATAAATGTGCACTCCAGCGCTTCACTGCAGCTTCCCTGTCTCTGTCTGTCTTCCTGCTGGTAATAGCTTGGGCAGTGACGCTATCCTTTAACTGCGTTATATTTGTAGCCTAGCTGAGGTTTGGTATACTGAGCAATGGCTCCCAAATTCACCCAGCCAATTCTCAGTTAAAATACTGAATCCACTGGTGTCAAAAACAATACATCAAAGTGCATAATAAAAAATTGTTTGATAACACTTATTGAAGTATTGCTCTTCAAGGGCACTGTAACCCAATGGTGACTTTCCATAAAACTTAAAATAAGCTCATGTCTCCAATACACGCCGGATCTGCTGGCAAATATTGTAAATAAACACTGGGTCTCTATTAAACACCGGGTTTCTGTCATTGCCATTGAAGTGTGCTCCCCTGTAATATTATTGTAATTGTACTCCGTCCACAGATTCGGCCTGGGTGTCCCCTGATATACGCTGCGTGCTGACCAGGCATGTGACTACACGTAGTTAGAGTAGACACCACTGCTTCAGCTGCCCCCCGGTGCTTCGGTACCTTGGTGCACGCTCAGCCCTTGGTACTTCGGTGCCTCGGTGCACGCGTTGCCCAGTGCACTCAGTGTCCGGTGCAGACAGTGTGCTCGGAAGCTTACTGCACCCATTGTGGACAGTGCTTAGTGCCCTCGGTGCATATAGCGCCTCAGTGCATACGCGACCTCAGTGCACATGCTGTTCAGTGCACACGGTACACCGGTGCACTCGACGCTCGGTGTACGCAGCCCATTCGGTGCTCAGTGCACTTGTTGCACACGGCGCTCGGCACGCACAGCACGTGGGTGCTGCGTTGGTGCACTCGGTGTGCACGGTACCCGATGCGCTCGGTGCTTAGTGCACTCGACACGCACAGTACACGGCGCATAGCGCCTCGGTGCACCTGGTGCTTAGTGCACTCGACACTCACGGTACTTGGCGCATAGTGCCTTGGTGCACACGGTGCTCGGTGCACTTGGTGCGCACGGTATTCAACGCATAGCACCTCAGTGCAATTGGTGCACACAGTGTTCGGTGCGCACGGTGCATAATGCACTTGGTGCGCTCAGTGCTCGGTGCCCTCGGTAACGATAGCACCCCAGTGAGCACAGTACCCACTGCTCGGTGCAAGCGGTACTCGGTGCATGCGGCATTAGCTCCTAGGTGCTTGGTGCACTCGGTGAGCATAGTACTCCGGTACACATGGGCCAATTGGCACACACAGTGCTTGGCACACTCAACAACCATGTCGAGCGTTCCATTTCACGCCTGCATGTCCCGCAAGGTGAATATATAGCACAGCGACAAATACCCGCTCTGCGTGCAATGCCTGAGGGTCCAACACGCCATGGAGGCCATGGGCAGAGAGGACTTATGTGTGGCCTTTCAGCCCAGGGTGCGTCACAATAGGCTCAGAAGGGCCATGGGGCTAAACACTCAGTCTCCCATGGCAGATCCGTCAGCAGCCCTCGGAGCCCCATCCTCGCTCCTCCAGCTCTCACAGAGCCCTTCACAGGAGATCCCCTGCGCTCAGGCTCCTGTGACGAGACCTCGCAGCTGCTCCCCCTCCCCCAGGTGAGGAGGGTGAAGCGCTCAAAGCAGGCGAGGGACATCATCTATCTTAAGGAGGAGATGGCTCAGGTCCTTGAGCTGCTGTCTAGGCAGCAAGCTCCTGCGGCACCGGTAGAGGCCCCGCTACCGCCTACACCATTCGGCTCCTCTCAGACAGCTATGGCTGTTGCAAGTAACAGTACCCGATGCGGAAAAGGCGGCGTTGCTGGACATTCGTAAAGTGGGTCAGTGAGCTGCAGGCGCTGTCGGTGCACAGCTCCTGTGTGCGTATTTGGGACGATGGCAGCAGGGTGTCACTGCATACAATCCCTGTTTTCCTCCCCAAGGTGAATACAGCCTTCCAAATGAATCAATCTGTGGAACTGGAGTCTTTCCATCCACCTCCGTTTGTTTCGGAGGAGGATAGGAAATTGAATTTCCTCTGCTCGGTGCGGGCATTGAGGTGTTACGTGGATGCTACGCCGCATACATTCTCCAGGTTCTACCGCTTGAATGTGGTAGATCCTTCCTTGCCTTCAATAGGCACGAGAGTCCTTGAGGTTGCACGCTTTCACCGCTAACCTTTGGTTATACGGTTATGATGCATCCCCTTGTATGCTGCCATTCCTTCTCCCTCACGACGGCTCTGGTATACATTATCCCATACTTAATGTTGTTGTTGGTGGTCATCTTTGAAATGAAAGGGAACGAGAAGAGAAGAAACGAGTAGAGAAGACAACCATCAACTGCGAGGTCGCATCGGTCGCCCTCACAGGTTCGATGCAAAAAGAGAAATGGCTTCCGCAGTATGGTGGTTTTAACCCCTCGGTAGGAAGGACCAAGAAGGAAGGGGTCTACCGGCAGCTCTGGTATAGAGAGCTCAGAAAATACCAATAGGCAGGAATATCACATACCTAATGTTGTTGGTGGTCGTCTTCTCTTTCAGGGAACCAGGGTTACGGTAAGTAACCTAACATTATGACGTTTAATTTTTAAACTATTGGTGTGTTATTATATACTGTTATTTTAACGGCTTCAGAGTCTGGTGACCCTAAATTACATGGACAGTGTGAGAAATTAAAGCTCTAAGAAATGTGGTTAGACACCAAAAAACAAGTCGTACTGGACAAAACTCACAAAAATAGTAAAACATATTCAGTCTTTTCTCAAATTACTTTGTTTAATACAGGCATTCAACAAATGTATTAATTAAATAAGCTAAGTGTTCCCCCTGTTCCCATGCTTCCTTCCACTGCAATATGTAAGAATCTAAAACATGCTACTAAAAACTGAAGCAATACTTCAATAGCTGCCATCTTTCAAGATACCTTGCAGGATATTGTAAACATCCAGTTCACAGACCATATATAAACGAACTGAGTGCACTTGCAAACTGCATTGTGAACACACACTAACTTTGTTGAACCAGACCCAGTCTGTTTGAAATGGACTCAGTGTCCAGTCAATGTCAATATTATCTGTCCTTAGGAAATATAACTGTCTTTAATTTTCTAGAAAATAATATATATTTTTTAAAATATCACGTTTTAATAAATCTTTTCAGAACAAACTCCAGGCTGTTTCAGAATCACTCTGAAAATAGAAATTCTCACTGAAGTCGTCTCACTTATTAACAAAAGCTTGTCCCCGTATTTGCATAAAGGTTGAGCTGAATAATACAGTTGTCACAAGACTTTTGCTGCTCTCTTTTTATTCTATTCCCCTGAAAATAGTCATTATCAGTGCTCTTTCAACTCTCAACACTGATGCAATGCTTAATTTAAAACAGCGATGGTACTGAAGGCTAGTTTAAATGATTATAGAAATATTCAGATATTTTTAGCATATTTCAGCACTTACCCTCAAGGTAGATGACAGTCTAGGAAAATGAATAATACACTTACAGCACAAGTCTTAATGTTTAGGAAAATTTAACAACACGTTTCAAGGACAATTGAACACTCTTTTGGTTGCATTAGTTTGGCTTATCCTGAGATAAGATACAACACAATAAACACACCTAATGAACCATGTAATACTACACTACCACTGTAGGTCAATGAGTAAAAAAGCAAATATTAAGGAATAAAATGGGCCTGTTGTCATCTGTCACAATTACATGCTCTTTTCCTCCTATGAAAAAGGGCCTGCTTTTTGGCTAAATGTATTTGTTAATATGAGATTTCACAAATCTCTTTTTTTACTGTATATCATGTGTTATGCATTTCTCTGTATTTAAAGTATTATGGATTTTTTTGTTGTTAGTAAATCTTGTAAAGCACTTTGTGATGGTGGTCCACTATGAAAGGTGCTATATAAAATGAAGATTGATTGATTGAAATGTCTCAGTTATAGAAAGTTCACACTAATTATACAGATATTTTTTAATTGTCAACATCCCCAAAAAAATAAAATAAATAACAACAACTTCCACGCAGAAATGTATCAACTGCTACACCAAAATAATTACTGGCTCAGTCCATGAATTACAATCCCCCAGTGATGTGCTAGTGATGTGGAGCAGTGGCTGTGTGAAACTGCATCATTTTCATATAAAGCTGGCTTCATGTTGCTCAATCCTATTCCCCTCTAACTACAGATGGATTTGCCTGTTGCTAATTAGATACATTTTTTGTAGTCAGTGTTTGTGTTAATCTGGCAAAATCTTCTTTTCACAATATCGAATAATTCCTATCATTACCAGCGCTCTTACAATTCAGCCTAAACACTTTTTTTTTTCTTCTGCTAATTATATCCTCATTTCCAGAGTGCTGCTGCTCCTGATTGGCTCCCTTTACCAGTTGCTATGACTTCATTAGCAATGTCGCCTGGCCCTATTTTTTTGCTGCAGTTATCCTGTGGCAACATCTCGAAGTGTCATCTCCCTCGTGTCATCTCCCTCTTGGGTTTGTAAAATGGCAAACACCGGAGATTGGAGACACAAAAAAAATGCTGTGTTTACTGACAACTGCAAGTAGCCATCTACAAAGAGGCAGGATACCAATCATTTTTATTATTTAGTCATTTAGCAGACAATTTTATCCAAAGCAACTTGGGATGATCTATACAATACAATAGGACCTTGGTTTCATGTCTCATCTGAAGGACGGAACACAGGGAGGTTAAGTCACTTGCTCAGGGTCACACACAGTGAGTCACTGGCTGGGATTGAACCTGGAATCTCCTGGTAATAAGCCCATTTCTTTAACCACTGGACCACAGGTAATGGTCTCACCAAATCAAGCAGGCCAAATATATTGTACCAATATACTAATTTCTATGTCTCCCATTATCCACTGTAAAATCAGGTTCTACTAAATATTGAGGTGGTTGTCTAGTATGTGATGGTTTACAATTCACCAAAGTATTGGTACTGTTTAATCTCTGAAAGCCTCAAAAGCTAGCAGTCTAAATATTGCATGTTGTTAGTTTTTGCTCATGAGAAAATTAATACCTTAATACAGTGTTGTATCTCGACTGCTAATAATGAGATTGTAACATGCAGAACTTGGGGAAAATATGAATGATACTGCAGCTCCAGTTTTGTGAAAATGACTTTTTGTTGATTAAAGGCAGCTTGGATCTTCTGGCTTGTAAAAAAAAAGGATTTTAAATTGTCTCATGCTGATTGTGATTGCTATGCAGAAAAAAAAGCATTGCGAAGCAAACCGTTATATCACTGAATCTTTGTTAAGCAGGCCTTGAAAGTGCTTGACAGCATAATTAATCTTGTGATATGAACAAAGAAACCAACTCAATAGTACTGAAGACGCTTATTAAAAATACTAAATACCTCTTTCCATTAAAAAAGCGCCTTTTGAAGTAGTGTGATAGGTGTCATTACCTTTTTGTTTTGCAGTTTTGTCTGAGTAAAATTGATACGAGTGGGGGATGGTTCATAATATAGCAGAATGATGAAAAATAATGTATGACAATAAAAAAATTAGTTTGAATAACAATGCTTCTGTGCAGGAGAGCAGAGACAGATTACTTTAATTGACAATGATTTAGAAAACCTGAAGCCATCAAAATGGATCATTTTTATTTTTTTCTTTATATAAAGAAGTATCCTTTTGCAAAGTTTATAATTTAATATAGAAAAGTCTAATAGAAATGCTGTGATCTTCCCAAATCCACATTTATTATCATAAAATATTGTAATAAATTCAGTGTGTATTAATTATGACATCTGATTAGTATCTGGCTTTGAATTTGCAACAGTTTTAACCCCAAACAATCCTGCAATGCATCACCATATCAAAAGCAAGACCTTGCTTATCCATGGGAAAGTAATAATAATAAAAAAAAGAAACACATTTTGCGATTACAACTGCTGTAAAATGCACACATGGTTTTGAAAGCTAAATGGAAGTCTGTCAAAATTGCTGATAACTTTTCCATAATGTCCCCCCGGTCCCATGGTCAGCAAATAACACCTAACCAAAAACTTTGCCCCCACGAGCTACATACACTTAATGGTAGTTTACCCATAACTAACTACCATCTGGATAGCAATCAATAATGTGTTAATAAGAAAGTTTAGAACTAATCAGTTCACATGCAGGATTACATTGCAGTACCATTTATAATTCAACAACGTAAACCTTATCAGGTAGTAAGCTACAATATTCAGGTTTAAAGTACACAAATAGGGATACACCTATTAGGTAAATCATGATTATTATTATTATTTATTTCTTAGCAGATGCCCTTATCCAGGGCGACTTACAATTGTTACACGATATCACATTATACATTATTTCACATTATACAGATATCACATTATTTTTACATACAATTACCCATTTATACAGTTGGGTTTTTACTGGAGCAATCTAGGTAAAGTACCTTGCTCAAGGGTACAACAGCAGTGTCCCCCACTGGGGATTGAACCCACAACCCTCCGGTCAAGAGTCCAGAGCCCTAACCACTACTCCACACTGATGATAAAGGTACAGCAACATTTCCCTATCATCATTGCTATCTTTCCAACATTTTGAACAAAAAAAATATAAAAAAACAAATTCTCTAGCATCGTGAAATAGCCTTCGTATTAGTCAGTGCTGTCCATCCTATCGTTGCGAATTCCACTGTCACTTCTCTTAATCGTGTTTTCTGCCTCTCTCTCTTCCTCACTTCATTCTGTGATTAATGTAAATTTCCTATTTTTAAATTGCAGATGAGGAATTAAACAAAAAAAAAAAAAAACACCCTGTGCTGGAGTCACACAGTAGCTTCTACTTGCTAATCAGACAACTGGTACCTTTGCATATCATTTTGTGATGTTTAAGTGATCACTTTCTCCCCCTTGCCCTCTCTCACTCTCACATTTTGCTGCACTGAACTAAAATTGTATAGGTTGATTAATTTACTTTGGTATAGTGTTATTTATAGTATACTGTAAGGTAGTGTGCAGCAGGTGCAAATTACACAAAGGGTGCGTCCCTAAGGTTGCTCGGTTATGCACTTGATATGGGGTGGGCGTTACACAAAGAAGACACATGGGTGCATGTACTAGACACAGCCAGGATGATAACCAACCTTTGTATAACAAAGTCTATCTCTTCTATCCCAAGAAAGAGTCTGCACACCTGGACTCAATAGTTACCCAGAGAAAGAGGTAGTGGAAGAAGGTTCTGGATGGCTTTCACTTACATTTTCAACCTGTCTGAAGGATCTTATACAGCAAGAAATAAGTTCTGTCCTCCTGCCGATATAGTAGGGTGAATTGGATTGGTATTTTTTTCCAAACCCGGAAAACCATTCCTGTCAGAGAATCCAGTCTGCAGTATCTTACCCTAAAGAGATTCCTGCTAAATCCCCAAGCTATCTGTTTGCAAAGGCTATACAATGTTCTGATCACTTCCCTTTTAAATGAGACTGTCACTGTTGAGAGTTATTGTCCTTAAATGCGTTATAGCTATAGCTGAAACCTGCAATGAACCAGTTACATGTCATTTTCAAAATCAGATTCGATGCATGCAGGTTTTACATTGGATCATTTGTGTTGTATATAGATGGTGTAACCCCTAACATGACTTCTCTGTAAATAGTATGGTTCACCATCATGAAGCATCAATATGCTGTTAAAATGCACAGGGCTGTTCATAATGGCATGGTAACCCTTAATGAATTCACCCCTAGAGTGATATAGGGGTATTTATCAGTACCTTTGTTGTACATACATATTATTTGTGCTATACTGTACTTTGTATAGAAGTTCTCCATTTACAAAATGGACTGAAATTATACAAAAATGATTCTAAGAAATGTTATATTATTTAATTGTAATATCCTAACCCAAACTTCAATCCAGCCCTAATTAATAATATCAGTTATTTTAAGGAAACTATATATTTTATGTTATTCTGTTTGGGTCATGGTGTATACATAAAATTGTTTACCAGTCTGAATGTACATACTCCACCAACGGGGGTGTCTTGTGGAAAGGTCAGAAGACCTGTTTCTGCTTGTTATTCAAGTCAAACTCTACGTCGCCAAGGTTTAGTAAAAACAAAAGCTTTCTATCTGGCTCGTTGCTTGATGAAGAAGATCTTATTAATAGCGGTATTTTAGGCGAGATTAATTTAGCTGAAACACTGTCTCTGTTAAAATATACAAGTGCGCAATATCACAGTCGTAACCACAAAATCATTTTAATACATTCCCTGCGCTACTTCTGAATGTTAATACAAATTAATTATTAATTTTGCCTTTGGCATTGCAAGATATACTAGTTTTAATTAGTGTACTGTACTCTTATACAATTACAAAATAATTGATGTCCATGCTTATTGGCACTTCCTATGATCTCTTCTCTTGTTGTTGTCAACAGAGGCTGTGTGAGTGACAAGATCTCAAATGAACAAAGAAGACAATGCAATGTTTTGGGTTAGCTTGTTAGCATAAAGCAATCTCATTAAAATAGGTTAAATATTTTAGAGTGTTTCTAAGGGCTGACATTTTCAACACAGTATTGTGAAGAATTTTATTTTATTTTTTTAGAGGGAAGACGACTGAGATCTGATCAATCTGCTGCTGTCCATGTCAGTTCCAGATCAAATAACAGAGATATATGAATAATAATTCCCAAATTGAATATTCACTGAGAGTTTGGGTCTATTTCACATTTCAGTCACTTCATATTCATGGACCACTCTATTCTAATACTTGCCCACATTAAACTAATGCTTTTGTTAACTGATATTTCTTATTAACTGAAGAGAACATCCAAACCTTATTGCTCTGCAAGTCTCCCTTCATGAAATTAAATAAAAAAAAGAGTTGTGTCTCAGAATCATGCAGGTCCAAGCCGTCTGATCTGTATAGCGGATGGAAGTTTCAGTTTCAGGTTGTTTCATTACTCCTGCTTATTTCTTTATATAAAGCATTATCTCATCAGAAAAACCTCATTAAAATGGCTCAGCCAGTTTAATTTCAAAAGAAACCCTGGGGACAGCAGGTCAACAGTTACAATGACACTTTACACTATTCATTCACACATACATTATTATCAGTAGATTAGTAATTACTTTGGATGAGGAAAAGTTGTTCAACCAAATATTTAAATCTGTCTAGTGTAGTTCAGAATAACAAGTGGAAACAAAATTGCTCTCCCCTTCCGATACAATGAACTTTCAGATTACTGATCCACTGAGCATATTGATCACTATTTTCATTCATCCTCTTGCGATGTTGTTTTTCATATGAAACGAAATTAGTTTGCACTTTTTAGTTTTCACTTGTTGTTCTCACGTTGCTGGTGTACATGCAAAGGATATTCTCCAGCAGGTTGATTTGAAGAGTTGATACTGTTTATTAGGCTGTTAGATACCAGCGCCTTAAAAGTATTCAAGTGTGAAATCTATGAATGGGATGAGACACACACATAAGCAGTGTGTAAAAATTCTTTACATTCTGTTTCCCCATATGTGTTGGATGCTGGTGTACATAACACACTGCAGATAGAGCCCTTGAACATAAAAAGGATCTGATTAAAGACAGCAGATTTGAACATTTTGAAACAAAGGTTTTACAGCCCATTACATTTCTGCTGCAACTGTGCTGCAAACGTTGTTCTGTGACATTAAGTACACAGTGTCGCTGTGATATATCTACAAGAAAACAATAAAACCAAGAGGCATGCAGCCCAACAAAACAACTATCATCCAGAAATATAAAACTACCTGAAACACCGCATTATCGTATTTATATTATTGCAGTATCCATTGCTTACCAGGCTGCTGGACATTTCAATGACAAGAAATCCTTGTGCTGTTTTGTCATGCCATTTTGTTGTTCTATATTTCCCTCACATTAACAGTCATTTAAAAAAAGAACCCCTTTAGCAGGTAATTTCTCATGACGATATACTAATGATGGAAAAGCTATGAACAACTGGGTATATCATGTAATATTATTTTCATACTAAGATCCAGTCTCCTGCATGAGGATTAAGCTCCAGAAAGCCACTCTGGGCTCCCTGACTGACTGCCATCGGCACCTCAAATTGTAAATTCAAATTCAGTACATTTCCCGGTGAACCAGGGGATTAAAAATACAGCACATCAAGACACTTCAAAATCCCAGCTAATGGAGTTGGCATGGGATTTGGTTTAATATTGCATGTGGTTAGGCTCTTGTGCAATTGACCAACATGACATGCCTAACTATATAAATGGAGGTTTTATGATGATAAGATCAGTGGTTAATAAGATATTTATGTGACATGCCGACGAATTCATCCCTACCATTTGTATTCCTCGCAGATCCTGGGAACGATCAAAAGAAAAATCTTCAAATGGGGTAATTTTATAGGAATATCACTTTTAACATTTTAGCGAATTTAACAAAGGATAATAAGACCTGCAAACACTTCTAATTACAGGCCAGGCAGAGCAAAAATAAAGTCATTTTTTGGCATGGTGTTTTGAACAAATGGAGTTAAAATGACAATAAATACTGTACCGCATGGAAGTGTCACTGGGACATGGAAACAGGGAGGGCTATAAAGATTTGAATTGGAGCCATGGTATAATGTGTCTGATTGGTTTCACAGTAAAAAGTAATTTTTTTATCCTTGAAAGTATACATTACATAATGCTTATCCGTGCGCAATTCCACATACAGAAGGAAAAATAGTCAGTAATTTGTAGAGATTGCATTTTGCAAGCCTCAATTAAGAGTTCCATTGATTAATGACCTTGGTGCCCTCTTTGGAGCCTCATGCTTCATATACAAGTTGTTTCTTGCTAATTCTATAATTACATCTCCAATATTATAATTATTCATTATCTAAGCTTGCTCTGAGTTTGCCAGGGGTATTCTAACTGCCAAGCAGACTTTCTCTTTCATTCAAATCATGGCAGTGTGACCTCAGCTCTGTGGGCGTAACCTACTCCCTGTGTATTTGTTGAGTAGGTGGAGCCAGCAGAGTTGAAAGGTGTCTGTACATTGTCACCAGGAATATCTAGGCAGTTAGCAATATGGAGGCATATCAAATAAGCTCAGACAGGTAAAGACACATGCAGAGATAAAGAGCCTCAAATGATTGAAAATATAATATAAAACGTGGCAGATCTAAATACAACAGCCATGTAACTATTATTTTGATGGTGTTTTCCCCCAGGGGTGGTTAAATGACTCCCTAAAGAGGACCTCAATAGGGTAGGTTTGTTAGTTTACAAAGGGTTTTAGTACCAGCTCCATTTAGATTACTAAAATGTACCCCCATGAAGACTTTTCTTGCCAGATCTCACTTTTTCTCAAGCTATATACAAACAAACCTAGGACTTGTGAACCTGGTAGCTTATTAGCATGCATTTGGAAACATCACGCTTTATTTTAAATAAAGTTGTAAATAACCTGTCAGAACTTTAATGAAATATGAGAAAACTATGCACATACTTGGTCCTATTTAATTTCACACAAATCTTAGCTTGGCAAGTTTTGCAGTAGTTTGCTTTAATTCATTTAAGGGTGTAAATTAAGAGGATGACAACACTGACAACTGCTAATCTGTAAGAAACAACAAGTAATGGGAGCTTGATGTGAGTGAGGCAAAAGACGTTTTCATTTTGTAAAACATGTGGGTACTTTGAATCACTTTATATCTCAAATCATGTTGGCTAATGTACTGGAAAGTAGCATTTCATGTGTTTGTTTTTAAATGAAGGCCTGTGAATATGCCATTATATTTTTACTCCCAATGAACCCAAACATTAGCCTACCATTTAGCAATGACAAAGTGCTGTGGGCCAGATTAACAAAGCATTTACCACCATGCTAAGTTAACACCAGTTTTTGATGTTAAAAACCTTTAAATAAATAACTGAGAAGATTAGTTTGAGAGCAGGCATCTTAAATTCGTAACATTTGTGGTTTGTTTTTCATGGTAGATGCTTTGTGAATATGACCCTATGATAAATTAGGATTGATAGGTACTGCTCTAAAATCAATGTAAAGGTAGTTATTTAAGAATTACTTGGTAACTTTTAGATTTCAGGTAGCAGTATTTTACCTCACAGGTAGTCCAGTATTACACTTCTAAAAATGTATGGACATTCACATGATTTCCAAAGAAAAAGCAATTCTCCCATGATATTTCATAAAGATTCATTAGGAATACAGAACATTATTTCAAACTTACCACTAGAAAATTCATGTAGAATAAGCGATTGCAATGTGAATTTGCAGGCATTATTTTAAAGTCATATCCAATATGGTAGCTACTTTATCACCACCCAAATTATATACACTTAGTCAAACAATTAATAACAGAACCATGGCTTTGGCTCACAAAATGATGTCTTCTTCAAGCAGCAGTTTTTCATTTCTAAAGCAGAATAGGCTTCAGTAAACTCAATGTATGTATTATTCAAGCTGGCATTGATGATAGATGAGACACTTGTGCATTTACAAGGGCACAGCATTGTTTTTTGCAACCGATAGGGTAAAAAACAATGTTTGTTTGTTTGTTTTTTTTCTTTTTCGGAAGGTTAATAATATAAAGACACTTTATCAGGCAATGTACACACATTATAATCTCTTTAGCAAAGACAGTCACTTATGTTGACTACCTAAAGTTCATTCTATAAAAACTATGAGCTATGACTGGTGCTAAGTTAGTCAGTTTACATAATGGAGGTAGGCATTTTTGATTTCCTTGTCCCCAGTCGGTGAGATGAGATGAGGTTAAAAGCTCTAAAACCACAAATGCAGACAAGCCAGGCTCTTTAGCATTGTGGTGAAGACTCTCGCTTGTGGTGAAGACGCTCGCTTACGGTGAGTGGGGTTGCCAGTTGGCTGGCACTTTTAGAGAAACATTTTAAAATTCAACATTGGAGCAACATAACCCAGAAACAATCAGAATGATTGCATACACCATGCAATAGTAAGGTATATTAAAAAAATAAATACATAAATAGATTAATGAATTAAAATGACATTTTAAGATACTTTAATGCGAAGATAGAAACCTGTTGTGATTCCAGTGACAGATAAGTCTTGCCAAATAGTAATGGCCTTATAGAACTGACTGTTTTTCACTTTCTGAAAAGATGCAACAGCTAATGCTGAACAGCATGGGGCTCTGTCCCTCTCACACCCCTGGTCTCCATGGGCTGCCTCTAAAACACTGGCAAACCTGGGAGGTTAATCTTCTGAGTCTCTTTATTATACAGCGAAAGTAACATTAAATACATGTGTATTTATTCTCTTGTAATAATACTGTGAGTTATTCAATCTTTCATTAATAAACATGTTAGATTGCTATTATTATGGGTATTATCATTATTTATGTTATTGATGTTGGTCAATACAGATTTTATAAATAATAATAATAATAATAATTTTGGTCAGAATGAAATCATGAGATCAAGGTTTTGGTGCTAGGTCTTCCACTACTGACATTTTAGAGGACAGATCGGAGCTATGTTCTCTGTCGGTCAGCGAGACAATCGACATATAAAATGGTAGTAAATTTGCATTAACTCCAATCCATCATAGGCTGAACTAGCAGGAAAAATCTGCGAACACTGATGCAACTTAACCGAGCCCTGTGTTGACAGATTCCTATTTAAGTGACTGTGAATGCAACAATTCCACAAATAATTTGTCAAGTGTGCAGCTGAACTCGCTCTGAACCATTATAAATACCAGCTCCCCACACAGTGGCAAAGACGCAGTTTCCTTTGTGAAGGTAAAGAGGAACAGATGTCTCGGATGCCTTGGACAATTAATACTATTGTGCTAGCTTTATTCTGCTCAAAATGATGATAATAATAATAATAATAATAATAATAATAATAATAATAATAATAATAATAATAATAATAATAATAATCAGAGCAAAATACATGCTATGAAAGAGAAGAGAAAGATTGGCCCTTCCTTCCTTGCTGGCACACAGAGCCCCGTCTAATTGTTTCTTACATGACCTGAGCATCTCAGCAGCTACATCACCTGGTAAACTATTCCAGGCATTTAAAGGGTCTGATATCTTCTTCCGTTTTATCTTTCAGCAAAAAACAGGTCATAATGGTCTAAGCAATGGTAATGCTGATTCAGACAGCAAAGCTCTTTGTTTTCAGTTGTTGAATTTCCATTAAAAACAGTAAGTGGGGTTTTCTTTATTTATTTACACTGAACTTCCTGCACTGTACCTTCTCTGATGCAGTCTTTCTTTATATAAGTAGTCCAAGATACTATATGACAGATTGCGAGCATAACCCAAGTTAGCAAGTGTATATATATATATATATATATATATATATATATATACATACACTGCTGTGCAAAAGTCTTAGACACATTCAGGAGTTATAATATATATATCGATGTTATGAGCATCAACAATTTACTCAAAGCCTCCACTAGTGTTTCCCACTATTATAACAACTTTGACTGTTATTAATACAGCTTAGTTTGGGTGAGAAGAAACCAAACTTGTCATTTAACAATTTTTAATTCACATTGATCAGAATCTTCAAAAACTTGATCACAACAACTGAAAATAAACTATACATGAGCAGCTAATATGAAGTGTTGTAGTAGCTAATCCATCACATTTACCCAGTGGTTTTCAACTGGGGGGGGGGGGGGTGAGAAGCGTCCAAAAAAAAAAAAGGAAAATGTTTTTTTTTTTGTATTATTATTTAAAATGTATACGGTGGAGGAAAAACATGGCTATTTTTTTTTTTTTTTAACTCCAGTGCATCTAATCCACAGCACAACGCAGGCCAAGCGAGGTTGTGCAATCGGGTCACGAAGTGGACACGTAACAACAACAGTAGAATATTATTTATTTTTTACATTTTTGCCAAACTGCATGTAAGCAGCCGGTGGAATCGCTCAACGGTGAGGTTACAGCAGGGCCTAGCCCCGGCGGAGAACTGCGTTCTCCCCAAGAGTGTAGGCTGAAAAGACAACACACACACACTCCTTTAAATCAATACTGCACAGGCAGTCGCACACAAACGACAGACAGTAAAGAAGCAAGCCTGCAATGTAAGCGAGGCAAGCTGCTGAAAAAAGGAGACAAAAAAGAGACTTTATTTTTTAGAGTCGCTGATTCCAGGGGAACTGCAGTCGACCTGGAAAAGTTATTTTAGTAGACGCTCAGTTGTCAACACAGAAGGCCTTACTTAACTGTCTTGAGAGGCAAAAAGAGGAATGGCTTCCGTGGGTTGACTTTTTTGATCCCTCGGTAGGCGGGACAGATGACGTCACCCCAGGAAAGGGCCTATTGGCAGTTCTGATATAAAGAGCTCAGTAATACCTACCAATAAGCAGGCATATCCCATAAGTATGTTGTTGTTCGTCTTCGAATTGAAAGCAAACTTATATTGTATTATTCACACAATAATGACCTTAAAATACTCCATTATGAACATTATTTATCAAAAACAGGCTGCTATCTGGTGAGTGATGTACCTTATCTTTTCCTGTCAAGCTAAGCATTACTCACTGAAAGTTTCTTACATATCTGTTTCAGGGGCTTCATTGTCATTTTAAATTGCAAATCAATCATAGATCATGCAAGGCCTAGTTCTGCAGGAGAGATTAACGCTCTGGCTAAAATTGTTTACAAAGCCATTTGTAAAGCCTCCACCGATGCAGATGAGGCAAGTTTACCAGTTTAACATTGTTGATCCCAGAGAAAGCCTTAAGCAATGACTTCGGAGGGCAAAAAAATTTGTTCATTCATCATTATTGTCATGGGCTTTGGCAAATGATAACAATTTGTCTTCATCCTATTTTTAGACAATGAGCCACAACAGTCCAAAAAGCCAGTATGCCAGATGGGAGAAGCTGCTTTCATTGCAAGATGTCGTGGTTTTTTAAATACCTTTTTTATTTTTATTATTATGGAACCGAGGTTAGAAGCAAAGATGCTGTGTTTTAACTCTCTGTCCAAAAGGATACATGCAATGCCATTTATTTAAAAAATAATTAACTAAAAAGCAATCCATATGCTGTTTAATAAGACATCAATTATCAATTGAAAGATTAAATATTCACCTAATATGCCTATATTAAGGATATTAATTTCAACTTGCCTCTTGTTAAGAATTATACCATTCATTCATTTCTTTCTTTTTTTATTTTGTATTCTCAAACCGCAACCTTGCAATGTTTAATTTTTAGTTGCAGTGCAGTTCAATACAGTTCAATACAAGTGTTTTGTCTTTTATACAAAACAAACCACAACTTTTAAAAACTAGTGCTGCTCATTTATTGAGCTGTACAGTAATATGTGATGCTAATCTGGAAATTAGGGGCATGGATCAAACTGTCCGGGACAGGGTGGGGGTCAGTGCTTGGACTCAAAAGGGACAAAGACAAATGTAGGCAAGGTGGATGTACAGGGCCTGTAATTTACATCTGACACGCATCCTGACCCTGTGACACAAAGGTTATACAATAGGTCAAAAAATATATATTGGTTTAGGTTATCTGGGCAACCAGGCCAACTTCAACCAGTTATCATTAGCAATTTTCCCATTTGGAACAGATTGCTTAAGGATGCATAACCAATCTGATTCTTTTAATTTCCCACACTCAGCATGAATCCCGGAGTAGCTCTGAAGTGATCTATATCTTGATCACTTTTTTATATATATATATATATATAACATTCTATGGGTTATATTAAACAATAAATTAAAGAGTAAGTAGCGGGGTTTCGAAAAAATATAGCATTATATATATGTGTTGCTAGACAGGCAACTAATTAATATAATGCAAGGTATTTTAGTCACTCTCAAGTTAATTATTCTACGTGATTATGTATCCAAAACCCTAAACACAACTCTAAACAGTCATAAATGTTGATGTAAAACAGAGAAAATAAGATATTAATTGACACATAAGTGGTGGTATATATAGACATGTGAAAGCATGACCCAGCTATGTTTCTGTGTGATTAACTCAAAACAAATAAATACAATTAAATAGTTTTACTATCCAAACATTTATTAGACGATTTGTTTATTTGGTGTAATGTCTTTATTGACATATGTCTTGCCCGTAAATTCTCATCTAACTATTTCCACCTCCATGACATAAGGAGTTACATATTGTTGTCAACCTTGTTTGCTAAATCCTAAGGCGTTCATACGAAAGCTGCAAGATCCCAGCTTCAATTAGTCTGGGGTTCCGTTAAATGCTGTTTCAAAACAGCTTGATCCGTAATTGTATTTCCAGCTTGTTTTTAATCACATTGCCTTTTAAAATCTGCCATACCGGGACCTCACAAGAACGGGGCAGACCATTAATGAAATGCACGGTTTGTTTGTTTATGACAATTGTAACCCTGTTTAATCTAGTACTAAGCAAAGTACTGTAAAGTAAATCTTTCACAATCAAGAGGAGAACATGTCTTCACTGGGCACTATTGTCCTTACAGTATTGCCACACCAAATATGAATGCTTACCAAGTGGCTTGGAAATTCCCTGCATGCTGATTGGCTTCTAACATTCCGTATGGTTAAAAGAGTACAACCAAAGGCTCGGATCTCATCATTCCATGCATTAGAATCAAAGTCAACAGCGTTTTAAAGTGAAATTCACCAGCGTTACAGCTGGTGGTTAATAGCTACAGGCCACTTAGATATTTAGCTTTTTTTTTATAATTATCTATTAGTCTAACTCGGTCACAAAGTAAATGGAATCGTACAAATTTAAAATGTCAATCAATATGTCTTTTCTTTAAAATCATTGACAGGTGAACTGGTAGCCGTATCAGTCTGGAGATGATAGACAAAGAGAAGGAGAGGTGCTACCTTTTATGGGACTAACTAAACAATAATTGATCACAAGCTTCCAAGACCTCAGAGGTCTCTTCTTCAGGTGAAAGTAGAAAAGTGAGATTGATGTTTTGATACAACCCACTTCCCAGCTAGTGTCTCACACCTTGTATCTCACAACACATTCGCATGTGTTATTGCTTACTTATTTTTGTAATCTTGCCATTTACCATTCTTTTACAATGCCATTACTGTGCTTTACCTGGCTGTATATGCTTTTACTATGCGTTACTACATATACCTAGCAATGTATATAGTACCAAGTACTGATATACATATTTATATATAATCTACATAATACTAAAATGCTTTTTTTTATTCCACATGGAAAATCAGCATGAAGGACAGGAAGCAAATAAACAAGCAAATGGTTGTTAATAGTTTAGGCTTCATATGAATGTTTGGATTTATTGCTGCATATAAAAAGCTGCTACAGGCATTTTAATCAAAGCCACTTTTAACTGTGTCTGTCAGTCCCGATGCATAACGGTCTGACCTTCAAGCTTTTTTCATGTTGAGAACTTAAAACATTGACCATGCCACCTAACAAATGGATATGTTGCATCTGGCAGTAAATACAACTTAACATGTTGTTCAGTTACACTTACCTGGGGCTCAGGGGTCCACAAAGTGTTAAAGCAAAATAATACTGTAGCATGCCTAATGAATGCATTTACAGTACATGTTTATCTACAGTAATGCAGAATGTGCTCAAACACCAGCATATCTGAGACTTCGCACCAATTGTATTGCATTTATTTTGCCATCATTTTATTGTCAGAGCTGCATGACATTTAAAAGGGTCTCCCAACCTTGAATCTCACCTACATATGTTCTATGTTTGCCAATAAAGCACAGCTGTTAAATAACAATGTTATTCACTAACGGTCTGGAAGAGTCCTGCTTCTGGTACCCACTCAAAAGCACCTTGTACTTACAAAAGTCTCAGACCCTGGGGATTCCCTGATCCTATAAAATGTACATACAAAAAACAGAAGTGGCGTATCCCTACAGGGTATAGGGGGATCAAAGTAACCTCATAGCCTTTGGTATACTCCATTATAGTCATTTGCACTTGACTTCATTGCTGTAATGGAAATAAAAAAGGGTCCCCAAACAGTGTTATTATTTTTTGTTATGATTATGACTTTTAATGCAAAACGTCTTAACAGCTTAGAGAGTATCAATCCATGTTGGGCAATCCATCTTTATATCTTGTTAATGCAGTACATCTATACTAATTAGCATACTACTAGAGTAGCTTATATGCTAACCCACAAGCTTGGAATAATGATTCAGAAACAGCAATACAATAACTAACAGCCACCTCATTGTGAAGACATAGTTCTCGTATGTACATCAAAACCTCCATCAAATAAGACAAAAATGCTACTATTCCCCCCCCCCCCAAACATGGTGGCGGCGTAATTTATTTCTGAGCGAACTTCTCAGTTTACAACCTGTATTATCTTGCTAATTTACTAAACTGTTAGTTTATAATGTATTAACTGTGTGCTTTGATACCATAGCCACATCCAAGCAGGAGTTCTTAAAGAGCTATTGATTTTTGTTTGATTAAATTTCTACAAGTTCAGAGGAAATTAGTGTGGGGTTAATCAAATCAAAATCAATAGCTCCTTAAACAAAGCACCCTCCACTTGCACGTACGTGTGATATTTAGTTGCATTATGCATAATATCACAACAGACCATTTGTTAAGTATCAGTCTTCTTAAGCCTATACTGTACTTGTGGGAGAAAGGAGATACCTTTGCTTTTAGCAAGAACTGTTTCCCAAAGGTTAAAAAAACACTTTGGTGAGTATTACATTCTCCTGAGTTTCTTGGAAGTGACGTTGGCAAAAGTCCACTGCCAGCTGATCTAATTCACATATGAGGCCACTGAAAATAAGTTAGAAGTTATAGGTTTCTCAACCCCCTCCTGCATCAAAATCTCAGTGCCCCATCAATCATTTTTATTGACCATATGTGAGACTTCACTAAATAAACTAAAGCTACTGACACAGCAGTGCAGAGCTTTGCAGAAAGGTCTTAAAAAAAAAAAAAAAAAAAGATTTTTCCTGTTCATTTTGTGGCTTAAAATCTGATTTTTTTTTTTATTTTATTTTTTTTAGTCAAGTGGATTTGAGTATTGCCATATTCATTGATAGAAATAACCTAAAAATATCCAGAATACAGAACTGAGTGTATCTTTTGAATGTGTCTTGTTTTCCATATTACCATAAGCCCCCGTCTCTTTCTCTGCTGGAGGCATGGCTTCGGGGGATGTGCAAAAGATCAGAATGGAGCAGTGTATAAAAAATTGACTAAAGCCACTTTCACACTGCCATGCTCTACCCAGGTGGGAACCTGTGACCCGGTGTCATGTGGGTCAGCTATGCGATTTCACACTGCTTTTGATAAAGCTTGACCTGGGTGACAGACGCAAGTACACAATGCACATATCAATGCCCCGGAAGCAGCTTGTTATGGACACTTCCAGCCAAGCTTCTCTGGATTGAACCGTCAGCCCAAATGTTGATTAGAACAAATGTTTCTTCATCCCAGCTGCAATCTGGCTCATGGTGTGTCTCAAGCAACAAAAATATGTATTAACAGAATAAACAGAAACGTTCCTTGCAGAAGTGAAACCTTCACACAGGCGTGGCTGTTTGTTATGCCAAACGGCCGTCTTGCATTTTGTCTCACTCAACCCGGGTCAAAGTGTGTCGATATAATGACTTGGATCGCATTATTGAGGAGTTTGGTGATAAAACAAGTGATCAGGAGATGATTGATCGGTATGTACGACTATTATTATTATTATTTATTTCTTAGCATATGTGAAAGCGATAGCGAACGAAAGGGTGGGGCGGGGCTGGAGATGCCTAGTGAGTGCTTTGTTGATATGCAGGGCCTTTTAAACCCGTTTGACTGTGGAAAAAAATACCTTTAAACAGCGCGTCTAAAATTAACTGTGCATGTGAAAATAAATTGGACCTGACGCGCCTGACACTCACTTAATAAATGGACTGCAAAGGGATAAACTATGATATCCTTTACGATATACATGTACAGAGTCTAATCACTGACTTAAAATTAATGAAAAGCGATGTTGATACACGTTCTAGATTTCTAGATTTCGCATGTTCATCGTCTTGTTCGATGTTCTTGATTTCAAATAGCTCAATTGTTAAGCTGCGTCGCCACACTCCTTACATTTCTACTTGCAAAGTGGTGTGCAGCCTAGGTTGGCTTTTCCATCGTCATCGTCATCGTCAGGAAGGTGCTCTTCCTCAAACTGTTCCAACAGTCTGGCTAGCTTTGGGCCAGAGAACATACAGTGCCTGAAAGCAGTGGGGTTATCTGTAAGCCCAACTGCACCACCTGATCCCTTGACAATCTTGTTTTCTTGCTCGTGAGCTTGATCAATTGGGATTGCAGAGAATTTGTTCCTGGTCTTACAAAGGACTCAGTGATGCTGATTTCATATCTCTAAGATGTACTGGCATCCTCCTTGCATAATGCACATGGTCCAAGGCAAAGACCATAGGTGTCAACTCCTCCAAGACTTCAACATATAGCGGGAAGTTTTTCTCTCTGCGTGCTCTGATGTGTTTCATACCGTAGAACAAGATCCCAGAACATGAAGGTGGGACTCTTCTGCTGCATGTCATTCCTCTAGGCTTCCATGGAGGATTTGTCATGGGAACCCTCGGAAAATAAGAAGATATTCCGCTGGAGGTTGTAAAGGGCCAGGAGAGTGACTTGATGGAAATGCCTAGTTCTTGTGAGGTGAGTTGTCTTTATGAGTGAGTCTGCAGCACCAGAGGATACCACCTGACTCTGTGAGGGCTGTGGTCCAGCCAGATCCTTCCAAGATGTTGCCTAGCATCTTCCATAGGGCCATCTTGATGTGCAAGCCACCCAGCATAAGCACATACACAGACTCGCCATGAGTGTCTGGCCACTTCCACTGTACAAACTTTGCTAAGGCAAACAAAGAGTAGAGTACTGGCTGGGATTTGTTCTGGGTTGAGAAATTCAGTGGCTTGTCTTTTAATATCCATACCCTGCTTAATCATGGGCAGAGTAGTACATTTCTCATAGAACAGAGGTGCACTCAAAGCTGGAGGGTCTTCGACAGCAGGTTGCAGAGAGGCATGATATGCAGCCCACACAATGGCATCATCACTTGTGAGCTGGTCTTTGTCAACAAGTTTCAATGCATGATTCACCCAGCAGGCCTCCTGGGTAATAAGCAGCTCTGGAATGGCCTCATTTCACACTCCTGTATGGCAACAACAGTTGTCTTCAGAGCCACAGCTGGGACAGGCATAACTGTCAGGGAGAGAGTGTCTTTGAGTTCCAGAAGGTGGTGGTATATTCACAGGTGGTCTGCACTCACTGGGCTCTGTGTTGGTGAGAAATTGGAACAAACTGATATCTTGTCATCACTTGTTCCAGGGGCGTTGAAAGGGCATTTTAAAGGCTCAGCAGTGTCTTGCTGGCAAATGATGCAACTATTCCAGTCTAAATCCATCTTGTGTGTCGACTTGCTGAAAACATTCACAGTTTACTTACAAACAAGAATATATGAACATGAAACAATGTTACAATTTTTGTCACTGAAGAAATAATTCTACAATGCCACGTGACACACTATGCGTTTATGGATATGTCTTCATGCGTGATTACGAAGTCTTGTGGATCTGGTTCACTTCTTAAAACTACTCTCAGGGTGGATTAAACTGCAAGAAAACAAGCTTGAGGCTCCTCACAGTTGTAATAAGCAATTTTTTGGCTGCATGCACCATTTGGTCTGACTATGTAGGTTACTATTCAAAGAGCAATTGAGGGATGTACTTTATATTTACCATTGATATCAGCCATCTTGGATTTTAGTGTCATACTTGGATACTAGGCAAAATTCAGGAGGGCTCCTAGTCTACATTTGAATATAAGGACCTGAAAGACCCACAAGTAAAAACTGGCACTTTTATCCACCCAGTAACGGTCATTCTGCAAATCCACCTGACTAATATAATGCATTTCTATATTGACCCTCCTTTTTCTACTAGATCTTTTCTACTCCCTGTCAGTCAAAACGAGTGCCTGATTTATGAGCATAAATTGTTCAACTTTTTTTTTGGTAGAGAGAGAGAGAGAGAGAGAGAGAGAGAGAGAGAGAGAGAGAGAGAGAGAGAGAGAGAGAGGTTTTTTTTTCAGAAAAGCCAACCTCAATTTATGTCAAAGAGGGTTAAAAGACCTTGGGATTAAAGCAATAAACTTGCTCCTGTCAGAGCTAAAACCCGCTAACAATTTAGTGCCAAACTCATGTTGTTCAATATCATTTCATATTATATTATGTCACAAGGAGGTGACGGTTGCACATCAGACTGACAAGGCTGATTTACTCTGAAGAATTCATCGACATTTTGCAGAATCGAAGCTGACTTCATTTTGCTCTGATCCAGGATGGGAAATCTACCTGAACTTATGTTATATAAAAGGCTAAGCAGCTTCCTAGCGAGAGTATGTGCTCCTCGGTGATCCTCCAGCTATGAAAAAGTGAAATTTGGAAAATAAAGGCAACAGGTTTTTAATAGAAGTGCTAACAGCCTTTTCATGTAGCTTAACTACTGTTGTAAACAAGTGTAATAAGATGGCCATACACAGTGACTTGGGACCTATAAATATTTGAAGCATGTCTTGAATGGCAGGTGCTATACCGGCCTATATCAAAACAGAGGCATCACTGTTCTGTGTATTATATATTGGGTGGTGGTTTCATGGTGATGTTATGTAGAAGCTATGATCTTGATAGGAGCGCTGTCATTTGTTGATTTAGTGTCGTTTCCTTGTAAACACCCAATCATAATTCCTTTTACATTAAAAACCTTATGGCGTGTGAGATAAGATTTTAGTTATGTGAGGAAAAAGAGATCAATTTTAAGATAATGCTTCATGATGGATACATAAACTATAAACCTCTATTTCTGGAGAAATACTCCTGTGCGGTAAGGTTAGGTTTACTTAGGTTTTAAACAGCACATCTATCTGAGAACCAGGTCCAATTACAGATGATCTCAATTACAATATAAAGAAGGGAAACTGTGCTCCACCACTACATACTTTGGAAGTATGATTACTTTGTCCTCAGTGACAGGATATGATATCACACATTTAGAACTTACTTTTTGACAAGATTAACTTCAAGTAATCTTAACATTATTAAAACGACTACAAGGATTTTTCTAGCTTTGTTCAGATAATACCACAGCGCTATTGAGTGCCAGAAAAGAGTCAGTTTTAAAATGCTGGAGGATCACAAAGCTGCAAAAGATAGTGTAACCGACTCTATGGCATCCTGGCACTGTTGCATGTGTTTTGCTGCACACATATTTCCTAACACCATAACCAAAACATTTACAGACAGTTCCCTTCTGTTTGGAGCCCAGAGGATAACACGGTACTGAAGCAGAAATAAAGACTGCCACTAGCAAGGAGTAACTGGCAGCAGACAAAGCCCGAGCCAGCAAACTGTCATTGCTACTCTGGAGGGCTTATAAGATTTATCAAATAGGGGCTGGCTAATTCACTTGCAGAGATGTACTGATAATGCTGCCTTCACTCCCTTTCTTTCATTGCAATCAGGGAGATAGACAGGTCCCGAGGACAGATCCCTTGGCAACACTTGTCCCTCTTAAGCATATGTCTGTCTGCTTGATGCAAACTGCCAGGTTAAAATGTGATTGCCCTTTAAATTAAGAATGTTAGTGATACACAGATAATCTGACACTTTAAACACAAGAAGAAGAAAAATAATACACCACCACCGCCGTGATCAGGCTGCATCAGTGGCATAGCCACAAGTGGGCCTGGGTGGGACACGGCCACCCAGTTTGCACACAGGCCCACCCAAATCTGTGCCTATGTGAATGCCAAGTTTAAGTACATTTATAAAATAAAATACTTTATGTGCGCCCCGAAGGCGGGTGTTTAAGTTTAGATCAAATAGGCTATTTTTTTAAATGCCCAAAGTAGTAATTGTGATGCAATATTTGGGTCGGCTCTTCCTCTCACACAACGAATCACGTGCAAGCCACGTTTGATTGACAGCTTGCAAGGCAGTTGGCGCGGATCTGTTGAAATTCTGTTGAAAAGTCCCAGACGTTTATTTTAATGTGCATTTTTAAAGTAAGTTAGTAGTAGTGCAGCGGTCAACATCGCAAAACAAATCTGCACACACTTTTAAGAGTTTAGTTTCGTAGAAGGGCTCGAGTGAATAGGATTAAGACAGCTGGCCGAATGCTGGCAATAGCTTAAAATTGCTGTCCTTTGAAGAGATATGTGCGATTTTCTGGAGTGTCATGACTATATGACTGCAAGCCCCGACGCTTTATCCTGTGTAAGGTGGAGCATAGACGAGAGGATACTAACTAGGCAATGGTAAGTAATTGACTTTCATTGTATTTAATAATTGCTGTGTTCTCGCTGGTTTGGTGACGCTACCTGTTTGACTTTTTAAAGTGCATTAACTGTGAATATATGCAAGTACATTTACTTTTTGTCTGCTTTAAACATTTTAAATGGTTTACATGGGAGATATAGCGGTTGGGAGTGTTCCATCTATAGACAGTTTTCCGACTTTAAAATATTTTGGGAACCGTGAAAAATGAGTGTGTGTTTGGAATATGTACTGTAGCAATGGCGGGCTTGGCGAATCGAGAGCTGATTTCGTAAGCAAAAAATAATAGTTGCTTTCACTTCTTGCAATTTACTGTGAAAAAATTGGCATTTATTTTCCTTACAGTATTTCACACTATAAATTCACGCATTTATCAGCACTTTGCATTTGGTTACTATGGCAACGGGGTCAAACAAATACTGACTTCATGATTGGTGTTCGAGTCATACTACAATGACCTAGCGAGTCAGTGGCATGTATGGTGTTACAATTTATGCATATCTATGATGGAGCAGGTCTTCACATTACCTTAACAGCTAAAGAGATAATTTGCTTTTATGAAAATAATTCTAACAAGGGTCTTGAATTCATCGTAAATCTCTTTTTAATGCTTGCCAAGTTTCATATACACAAATCTAAGTTTTCAAATTCTGTTCCCAAATGCAGAGTTTTCTTAGAAGAATTTAAATATTATTCAGATTCTTTAAAACAAACAAAAAACTGTAAAAGTCTGATTATAATAACATTTTATAATAAGAGTTTTAATTTACACCCCTAGGTTTTTTTGTTGGTTTATTTTTTCTTCTTTCGTAGTATTACTATTTCTTATATTTATCGTGTTATAATTTAGCTTGTAACTGTCTCCATCTTCCTGTAATTGTATACATGTTATTATGTTTTCTTGAAAAAAAAAAGATACAATTTATTAATAATTTGAAGGTATCTGTGATTTTGAAACTTCATAATTATTTCTACGTAGTATTAGAAATGTAAAGAAATATAAAAACTTGGGTTTTGTCATTTAAGGTTTGCTGTTAACTTTTCTCCTGTGTATAAGATTGATTTTAAAGGCAGCAAAATATGGAAATTGCACATTCCTTTTCATTAGCGTGTCAACATAATTTTAAAAGGTTTACAAAACTTGAACATGTTGCTCAATGTGTCACTCAAGGTTGTTTTAAAAAATCTATTTTTGTCTGCTTGTTACGTTTTTTCAGCCAACGCAATATCTTTGTTTAGCTGTAACTTAGAAAATGCAGTGAAAACGAAAGCAGCCGTATTTAGCTGAAAACAAGGTATTCTCAGCACAGCTAAGATTTTAGTTTTGGTTTGAAGGCAGCAGGAGCTTAGCCTGATTTTTAATTTTTGCTTCACAGACGCCCTTATGCAGAGAAAACAAGCAATACAGCTTTTTTGTTTGGGGATTTTTTTAGTTTCTGTTTGCACTTTTTTGTCAAATGAAACGTTTTTGCAGTTATTGTGCACAGTGTGTTTGATTCTGTAGGTTGTACCTATGCATATGTGCTTTGTATTTGTAGTGTATACGTGCAACTACTGTTACAGACTACAAAAAATGTTCACCTTGCTTCACTCGGCACCATGCTACTTGGCTACTTTGCTGTGCTCAAACCGCGGGGAGATATTTGATGTATTCAGAGTTTTAACTGATTTAAATCACATTTGTAATGTGACGTCAGACCTTTGGTACTCGCCCGTCCACCCGAAGTTGGGGCCCACCCAAATTTCCATTCCTAGCTACGCCCCTGGGCTGCATGTCAATTACAAATGCAGCAGATCCTGTATTTAAGCCCATGCCTACAATATGGAATGTTTAAACTGAACAGCACTGAGGAAAGAAGTGAAAATTGTTTTCAGACACTTTAGAAACTTTCCTGGACATCTTGGGCTGCAATAGCTGAAAAAATAATGCAATCTTACAGCATCTGTAAAAATGTCATGCAAGATGGATCAATTACCAGTACAAAGTTAACTCATTCTTCTTTTTACGGGAGAGATATGTCTGACAATGGCTCCAGGCAACATGCATGTATTGATTAAAAGTGGTCTCTTGTAAGCTTCTGCATTGCAATGTGGCAAAAGACTGTCTTCTGCTTGGGTAGAGATCTGTATTCCGATTACAAACACTGAGACCTTCCTAAAGGTTTCCTAATGTATCTTTAAAAATAACATATAATACAAATATCCTAAGAAACAAATACAGTGGAACTAATATATAACATGTTATTAGATTTATGTAGGACTGCAACGATGGGTACATTTTGACCTTCGAAGGTTCGCAACACATTACCGAAGGAATTTGCATAATTTACTGGTGACGTCACCATAGCTACTTGTTTATATTTGATTGAAAATCCTATTATTTTACAGGTAAGCCATATAAATGAAATAAAACATTCCTATGTAGTTTAAAAATACATTATATAGAACAGTAATCATGTTTTTATAATTTAAATAAAAATAAAAATACACGTTTATTTACACGTAATTAATGCTGCTTGCGAGTAAGCTTGCATTGCAGCAGCACTAACTGCAGCGGACATGCAAAGCAAACTTAATTTAACAGGCACCGTTCCAAGCAGGTTACCAGTCAGTCACAGATTGTAAAGTGACCCCAGAGATTGGATGTACCTCCATGATACATCAACAGTTGCTTGCACAGTTTGCATTCAACTTTTTTTTGGTCACCTGGGCATTTAACAAAAAAAAAAAAAACAGTTTCGAGACATTTCTTTCAATACAGCTTACGCTATACCGCGCTTTCCTGTCGAAATGGTGAATGCAGAAATTTGCCTCTGGTTAACACGAGTTGGAGGGGGGAGGGACGGACGGTGCACAGTTTTTTCGAAATTAAAATTTAGTGTTAGCGTATATTTTGTATGTTTCAAACATATTCTACCATAGTTCTTCTCTTACACGGTCTTGTACACTAGGTATTCAGTACATATTTTAATGAAGCACTACAACCGCTATAGGTACCCCCCAGTGCTTTGGATAATATACCCTGCTATAGAGTTGACACGTATAACGATTTGGTTGGATTTTAATACAGCAACTTTTGCATTATACAAATAAAAAGATCGAATTGTGCATGTGAGTGACATTCAATGTGTGATTTATAGTATTCACACATTGTCAAACGGTTTCTGTAAACAGAAAAAAAATGAACCTTCGAACCTTCTAATACAGCTCTAGATTTATGAAATTTATGTATTGAATGTGTTCTTGATCCTTCACAATGCCATACATGTCCTTCAGGGCTCATAACAATAATGCATTGTTGTTCACCACGTTTGTATCCACATGTGTTCAAAGACTTTTTTTCACATTGTGTGGAGATAACTGAGTTGAGTTGAGTATATTGTCAATTTAAGCACAGCAGACTGCAAGCTGGTCTGCCAAGGACAGTGAATGTGCAGGCCGAGGGACAGCACAGATCATAAGGGAACATGGAGGAGAGGGATAGTGCTGTACCAAGATTATCACCTGATATTTAAATGTAACCCATATCAACATGGAGGAGAGGGATAGTGCTGTACCAAGATTATCACCTGATATTTAACTGTAAACCATATTAACGGTTCCTCATGAAATGTAAGACATATTTATGAATGTACTCAGAGCTTCGTACCAGTGAATGATTAACCAGCAAAACAAAAGTATTTCTTTAAACCTGGAGAGTTCTGTGTGCTGAGGTTTGGTCTGGCTGTAGACTACACTTGTAATTATGTAAATCGCTTCTGCTCAAGACTCTCTGCCAAGTTACTGAGTGACCATGTTATACACATGCCTTGGGCCATGTATTGTTTTCTTATGGACCTCCTATTACTATTCTGCGTAAGGTTTGAGATTTCATGTCTGCAGTTTGAACTGTAGGGACTCGTTTGCATGATATCACCGTAGGTTGTACTAGCGCATTCCTTCATACAGAATTCCCTGTATATTAAGAGTCTGTTCATAAAGAATTAAAGCTGATTAAGGTTGATTTTATTTATGTAATAGTGTGGAATGTGTTGTAAATAGTTATTTATTTAATTTTAATTCAATGTAGATAGCATAATAAATCAGGCACTATTTAATACATAATCACATTTACGACACAAGTTACGTTTTTCAGTTTTAAAACATTCCAAAGGATGCCTTTTTTCATTTTTTTCTTTTACAGTATCCTTATTTCTATGCTTCTGCTAGAACATGTATGCATGAGCTGAATTCATATGAAATAAGCATCAGTATAGTATTACATTCAGTACTTAGTTAATTGGTGCTATTACAAGAAGATTTCTTATTCATGATTAATTAATGGCATTATTATGGTTCGATATGAAGTATTGTGGGCTTCATTTTCATGTAATAGTACATCACATGCTTGTTTGTATGTAATTACATTAATTTACAGACACTTGTTATGAAGTTTTACTAATATTCTTATATCTACTTATCTGCGAGCGGAATCTAATAGTAACTATTAGAACACAATAACTGACAGCTCCTCTCTCTTATAGAGAAACAACAACTAATGGAATATGATTTAAAATAGTCTCTGAAAGTATATTTGCAAGTAAGTAGTCTTTACAGACGTATAGTGTTTACACTTGTTTTGTATACACACACAGGTCCCAAAGATGTGTTCATCCACCATGTGTGTGAAAGGAAAATAAAGCTGGCATAATTACAGTCATGACAAACTGTTAATGTATGGACCTAAGGCTATTCTCATTAAGTGTTTTCACACTACTAGTGCACAAATTACAACCTGGAGTAAACAGCTTTGATAAACATGGTCATGAACTCCTGTTATAATGATATGTGAGTGAGTGGGCAATGATTGATTGATGACTTCCTACCTGGGACCCCTTTCACAGACAAGATGACAATGGAACTCAATGGGACTCATTTACACCTGCTTCTGTATTCAACAAAACCCTTTCTCTGGGTCATGTATTACACTGTAGATATATCATTTTAGATCCCCCAAACAAACTTCATGCACAGTACAGGAATGACAAAGATAGACAAGGTAAAACAAAACCAGCCACGGTATTTATTTCAATATTACACACACACAATTTTATTTTGTCAATCCCAACAGGAATAACAATCTCATTTTAAAGGAGTAGTGTACATTAGTATCAATGTAATTACATGGGAACTACCATGTGACGTTTTAAATTGAATTCATATAAACTAAGTATCAATTAATGGTACACTATGTATTCATAAAGGCTACCCTGTGTCTGTTTAGTGTGTGGAATGCATCGTCAATTAATGTTTACTAAATATAAATTTAAATGTAATTACAAAGCAGTCCCAATGTAATTACGTTGTTATAGTGGAACTCAAAATAAAGTGTTTCCTAATATTAAAATAGGCTTCAACCATTTTATAACTGAAGACAAGTGGAACGACTGGTAGGGTCATATGGTACACCAATGGCCTTCAGATAAACTACCTGGTTTTCAGTCAAAGGAGAATAGATAATGAAAATTAAGATCTTAGAAGACAACTGGAGGACTTTTACTTCCACTTATTTTACTTCAGTGTTTTAGTCCTAGTTCTAACATCCTTCTCTTGTAAAGTGATTCAAATATACCGCTTTTAAAATGGTTTAAATGGTTACAGCTTCGAATAGTGGTTACATAAACAAAAACATTTATAGCAGCTAACAAAATGATGCTGAATTAAAGTCCTGTAGAAGGAAAGGTTAAGGCTGTCTTCAACAGTTTACTTGTTTGGATCCAAAATGCTTGAAGCCCTGTGGTGTTTGCAGTGTTTGGTACACATGATTAAACGAAAGCTCCCCTATAGGGAATTAATCTTTTGTTGGGTAAGTGGAGGGGTTATGGCAGGCTGGTCGTGGAATGACCATATGATATGAATCTAAAACTAATCCCACTGAGCCCGGGGGCTTCCATGGCTACTGAAGGGCATGAGTTTTTCTTTTTCCCAGGTGCTGAAATCTAAAAACTGCTGTTTGTGGGGAAAATTGTAAAATACTGTTTAAGAGTTTTTGTGTAATAATCTACATAAATCAAATTTTAAAACCTGTTTTCAAAGAAAGAGTAGACAAAACAATTTTTTACATTTGATGTAAATGGATGATATTGTTGCGATCTCGGTTAACGCAGGCAGGTGCATCGCACAGGGCAAGGCAATCCACACACAAGAGGAGGGCGGACGTGAACCCGGGACCTCTCGCACTAAAGCATAGCGCTGATACCACTGTATCACAGGGCGAGGCAATCCACACACTGGCGAAGGGCGGGTGCATTGTGTTTTGTTCAGTTGTTTATTTTTGTTTAATTAATAAACGTACTGAGCACAGCCATAGTGCCTCAGTTTCACCCCGTATGTTCTGTGTTTATGTTTCATTTCCTGGTCTGACATCACCCCTGCAGCCCTCACTGCCACAAACCTATACAGACCTTCCCAAGGATTCCTGATAAATCTTCCATTACCTGACCAATGTCAGGTAATAATTTAAGTATGTCCATTTCCATTGCGTTCCCATTTAAATAAAACAGTAACATTTTGTTTTAAAATGGAGTAAAATGAAGATCCTTTGGTTTTATAGAAATCAGTGTTTCCAGTTCTCATCAGTCAGATATATAGGTTAATGTCTGTGGCATTTTCCAAAAAGGCCAGCTACGATTGTCCTAGTAAGAGTATAAATAATTTAAATCACCTTTGAGTTATTAAAAAGCTTCACTGCACATAAGCATTGGGGAAAAAAAGACTTGTGACATTTTGTTAGCCTTGTTTCAATATTTTTAACAATGCCTGATGCACTGAAATCCCTGTTTAAAAAAGTCAGCTTAGAGTGTCATCAAGGACTTATTTTCTAGTATACAATACAGAGAAAGAAACCACTAACTCAGATTTGTTGCATTAGTATTCATGAACTTATGGACAGCCACAGAAGGAAATATAATGTGCAGATATTTCCTTTTTTAGTCCTGTAACCAACTAGTGTCTTTAAATACAGTCTCCATTGAAATGGCCTCAATCAACAACAGCAAAATACTGTAAGTGTAAAATGTATTACTTAACCAGTTCAACGGATGTAGATGGATTGTGGTTAAAGCAATTGTCCTTTGAGATTTTTTTGCTTACCTTTGTTTGTCTAAAGGGCAAAGTGGTTGAATATTGTAACAGCACTATCTTTTTAAAGCACTTGTTTTTTAAAGCGGATCAGAGTCAGTTCTGAATTTTTTATATAAGTAAATAGAGCTTTCAGATAAAGCCTTACACTTGCATGTGTTTATCATCCTGTTTCCTAGATAAATACCTAGATAAATCTTGTGTCTTAATTCACTACATATAAAAAAGTGGGTTTGGTTTGTTAATAAATTAGAAAACTAATTGTGAGACTCCATAATATTCAAAATGGTTCCAAAGATAGAAAACTACAATATGCCATTAAGATATTATATATATATATATATATATATATATATATATATATATATACTGTATATATATTCTTTTTTCTTTCTTTTTTTTTTTTTTACAAATCTACCAATAATTTCAGTAATACATCTTTAAAATAATAAAGTACAGCAGCTTTCAATTCTTCAAAGGTTTCCAGGGGAGGTTACTTTGATCAGCTAATGTTATAAGCACTCTTGCAGCCTGTAAACTATAACCACTTTTTTCCTTCATGACAACTGTGTTTGTACATTCTGTACTCACACAGTTGAATGGCACTTTGAATTATACTCAGGGGTATATGGGCTTCACGTCACATTTGTGAGGCTGATATCATACATGACTAGCTGTGCGGCAGCCAAGGCCCTTAATGCACATTCTACAGATGGGCTAGCCCCGCAATGCTTATCCTTATATTAAGTTAAATCTTTTTGGAGTCAAGCTTGTTTCACATCACTTAACGCAAACGCATGGGTTCCCTTATGAAGGTGAAACCTGGATGGCTTCCTATAGGAAATGCATGTTTTTAAAGTCGAATTATGCAAATAATGACTTAGTAGTTGTAATTACATTCTTATTGCACACAGAGTGATAAATTATTATCTCGCCATACAATCATGCAGGAAATACTTGCCCAGGGTTCTGAGCAATTAATAATCAAATAAATTAAAATGGGGGTAAAAATGACCTGTTTGTCCTTTTTGTATAACAAATGCTTTTTGACAAGACAAAGGAAAAGTTTAAGTACATTACCTTAATTGCTTAATTGACGTATATTTCCAGAACAGAATGATTACATTTTATTACTAAAGCATGACCTCACCTCATCTCTGCCCGCAACACTTTTTAGATCTGTTATATTAAAAGGCTAACAAGTACAGGATGCTATTTGAATGATTTCAGTCTACACAGGAAAACAATTTTCGATAAACACAGCTTGATGAATGTTGTACGGACATTATGCAGGGAACAGGTTTGCTTCATTCCATAATTAAAGCTGCTAAGTACAGACAGATTTAGTTCAATGTCACCATAAATCTGTTTGGAATTGCTAGCAGTAAACAGGCATCAAGTCTAACTCCATTGGAAAAAAAAAAATAAATAAATAAATAAAAAGGCTCAGTTTAAGCCTATCAAAGAGTAATAGTAAACTCCTTAAACAAAAGATATTACATTTAATACACTCTGGTTCTTTTAATCAGGTTTTAGTGGTACACCACAGTGCTAATGCTCCACCCTGACCCTCTCATTTACAACTACAGTCTCTTTACTACACTGCGGTAGTGACTATTTTTAGGACATACTTGACAAGTAAAAAATAGTATTTCATTGTAGGTCACCATCCCCAAAACAGAAAAGGTTTCTATGGCGGCCTACGGATACCAAAATACTGTGGAATCCCTCTGTTCCAAATGACTCTAATAGAAGGAGATATTTATATTGAAAGGGACTGATAGACAGTGGTTTGTATGGCGATCTGATCACAAGGAAGGAAACAGTGGAAGGTGCAAGGTGCTTTTTGATTTTAAAAAGCTACGAATTGTGTAGGACAGATGCGTGGGGTACCACGGATAGATACCTGGGGTACCACAGTTCATTTGTATCCCATGGGGTATACGGGCAGGCATCAATGCCATTGCTAGGTGTATTCATTAACTTATGGACAGCGACAGAAGGATACTGTGCAGATGTTTCTTTTTTTAGTCCTGTAACCAACTTGTATCTTTAAATACAGTCTCCAAATGATTATGTATAGGGTTCTGTATCTTTTTGTAAGTAGCCGACTTCTGCAGGTCAAAATAGGGATCAATTTATAGAACATCTGTAAACCTGTTATTAACCTCTTGTGACCCAAAGTACATTATAATGCACATGGTTTCCCATGGGTTATTACTGTTTCCTAAAATTGTATTTCATTTGGGTAAAATGCAAAGAACAGGTTGCAAGAGGTTAAGGGTTTTGATGATTATTAACAAGGAATAATAGTTTACTTATCACACTACCATTTGAATGGCACATTATTCGTGGAAAGCTTTTTGCCTTGTTATAAAGTAATTATTGTGTTTCTATAATGCCTAAGTATAATGCTGCTTTTTGCTGGCTTATTATTATTATTATTATTATTATTATTATTATTATTATTATAAACTACTTAAATGTGTTATAACAACCTTTGAAGCCCATTTAAATATGTTTTATTATTAATTAAAAAAATAAATCTTTAGTTTTAGATACTGCTTCTTGTTCTTTCATTGAAATGAAAGAATCTGCCTAGAAAGCAGGAAAACAGTATGCTGCAGGCATACTTTATGTTGCTGTATCTTATAACAACTGATTTGAGAGAATGTCTTGCATTTTCTAAATAAATAATGTTATACAAAAATGTTAACAGAATGTAGGCAGTGTCAGTCATTGTTTAAAGACAGGGAAAGAGAAGCAGTATCAATGAGCACAGTGACACATCAATGGAGACATGCAGGCTTCATATTTGGCCACGTGCCACAACTCTAAAGATAACTCCATCTAGAACATACACTACATTACCCTGTTGAGCAAGCACTCTCTTTTTCCCAAACTTAAGCAGTTTTGACAAGTAACTCATCTATAGCCACTCCACGCTGCTATTCTTTCATTTGCATTCTCATTAGTATAATGTGATTTTACAAAGTGGAAAGTGGAAGTATTCACCACATTCTGAAATCACTGAACTCTATTCCGGGTGACAATCCAACCCATTCTGACAGCGGATACACTGCAAGATCCATGAT